>NC_056728.1:1729427989-1729727989 GCF_019279795.1 Protopterus annectens
CGTTTAGGTGCAGTAATACCATGGTGTAAGCCTAAGAGCTAGATGACTTCATAAGGGGGTGTGTCATGCATGCTGTAAGCTTATTGGAACTGTGTGGCCCGTGTTTGCCCTTAGCTAAGCACAGCTAAGGAAGGCGGTGTGCTTGAAGCTGCTTAGCAGTATTTACATTGCCTAAACGGGTGTGCGCGCTGTGCACCAGGTTTAAGAAAAAAACAAAAAAACAGGAAATAGCAGCTCCATTTACATCTGAGCACTGGGTTTGTGTGGTAAATCTCGGGGCTTAAACAGGAAGGCAATGGGAAAGGAAAACAGCAGTAGGAAGGTAATAAAGGAGAACTAGCATAGCTGACAGGTTCATCACCCAGAGACTCCCTACACTATGGAACAGAATCCCAGTCCATGTGAGGCAGAGCCCCTCACTGACTGTTCAAGAGAATCTCTGATGGAGTGGGGAGATCGTGGTTTTTACCCTGATCATCTCTGTGTCTGTCACTGCTGGAGGCACAGCAAACTACTAATCTAATATTCTGTGGTCATAAGTGGGGAGACACACACTCTGGCCACACACAGGCTAGCTAGGGCCCTAGGGCCCTAGGTATGAAACTATGAATGAAACCTGACAGGTGAAATGTATCAGAACCATCCAATTACACAGGCAGCAGCCCAGCACATTACTATAAACTATGCAAACACCTTTCCTCTCTGTTTTTTCCCACAAACTCTACACCACCGGTGTACACAAACTGGGAAATTTTACCTAACAAAAGCAACAAAATGATAGGGGCTGCTTTTGCTCTCATAAATCAATATGTGGAAGAGGCTGTGGGTGGTGAGGATGACAATGTTGATGACCAACCCACAGTGAGGAGAAGGAGAAGAGTATACAGACCCAGGATAACCTACCAGGGGCTACATGAGCTGAAGATAGTGGAGCACTATAGGGTGGACATGGACCTCCTACAGCAAATTGTTGAGCTGTGCTGGGCACACCTCACACACAGAACCAACAGAGGGGTACACATCCCAGTGGATACTGAGGTATGTGTAGACTAAAGAATACTAGCCACAGGTACCTTCCAAAGGCCAACTGGGGATTTCACGGGGATTTGACAGAAATCAGCATCCAGGGTACTCAACCAGTTCCTGGATGCCATGTCAGCACATGCTGGTGAGTACATATATTTCTACAACACCCATAAGGCGTTGACCAGCAATATGCATCTCTTCCACCAAATAGCAGAATACCCTGAGGCAGTGGATGCTATACAGTGCATGCACATACACATCAAAGCACCACCTGGTCAGTGGGGTAGGGTCTACATAAACAGCAAGGGCTTCTACTCCATCAATGAATGTGTGTGCTGGCAGCCCTGGAAGCTATCACGACTACCACATCTAGCATATGACATGGCTGTACCAGAGATTTGCCAATGGGGACAACCCATATGGCCAACTAGTGGGGGATGCTGGTTACGCACTGGAGCCATGGCTGATGACACCCATCAGAAATGCAGACACACCCGAACAAGAACACCATAATGAAGCACGCGCACAAACCAGAACCATAACAGAGCATGTGTTTGGGATGCTCAGGTCATGGTTCCGGTGCCTGTACATATTCGGTGAAGCCTTGCAGTACTCTCCAGCTACATATACCCAAATTGTCATTGTATGCGCCATGCTACACAATATGGTCCTGCGGAAACAGCTGCAGCATGAACAGCATGGGCAGGGACACACAGCCTCACACCATTGCCAAGTCCAGCACAGGCACAGAGTGAGTCAGAGGAGGAACAACCTGAGCCTGCCCCTGTAGGCAGAAGGAGGCATGCCCAGTATGCACAGGCTTTGGCAAAGAGGCAATGCATAGCACATGCACTGACACGTAGGAACCCAGGGAATGACACCTCTTTCTGACTCACACATACAGTAAAAGGGATGCCAAACATGACACTACCTGTGCTTAACCATGTATAGTGAGTGTACTATGTGCATCTGACATAGTCAGCCCTCCAGCACCATCCTCAGTACTGGCACAGCCACAAGGTAAGTTACTCTCACTCTCAACTGCTGAATGGAGTAGTATGTTCTGCTACTTGTATCTATGGTATGGTTGTGAGCATGCAAGGGAATTGGGTGGCTGAATGGGATGGCAGCAGATAGTAGACACCTATATGGGCAGCATGAAATCCATAGCAAATACTGGTATCAACATAGTAGGCAGTACTAAACAAGGTGACAAATCTCAATGCAGGGCATGTGGTGGTGAAAATGTGTGTCCATGGGACACACACATGTATGTCAGTGAGTCTCAAATACCCAGCAACAGTCTCAGCCAGCAGGACAGGTGCAGATGACCACAAAGAAAGGCTGTGATAAGGCCTCCGATTGATAGAAATGGAGAACAGCTCCCCTCCAGACCTGCGCAGACAGACTACAACAGGTCAGGCAGTGGGATGTTAGTTCTGAAGGGTAAGAAGTCTGAAACTGAAATGTAGGTCAATAAAACCTAAGATCTGTACTACACTGATATGCCTGTAGTCTGCATGACAGGTCAAAATACAGAATGGAATGGAAGCCAACAGAGTACCTGAAATACCAGTACGGTCATAGCAAATGTTTACAGTTGGGAGGTGTGCCCCCCCTCCCCACAATCCTATGTAGAAATGTAGTAACATGTATGTGTGGGTATAATAACAGTGGAACACAGATTACCTTAGCTGGCCAAATTAGCAGGATAGATTGTTGCACGTGTTCAATATGGAGCGCTTTGTGTGTTAGGTTGTTGTGTATTGTATATTGTGTGAAAGTGGTCAGCATGTAGGCATGGAGGGTTGTGTCCCGGTGGCCAATGGCCAGTACTGTTGATGACATGGCGAAGTTCTAACAACTGCAGTGCCAAACACAGTGCATCCCAGAAAGACCCAATCCAGCAGTAATCCATACTAATTGTTCTGATAATCTGTCACCATCTGAAAGATAGACTTGGCATGAATGTGGGCCCAGACATACACACAGTACACAGATGGAAGTACTCTAGACAGAGAGTGCATAAAATGTTACTGTCAAATGGACACACCTTTGGAATTGTACATACAGGTTAGCCTCACATTAGTTGTCTGTGTAGTATGGAATACTGATGTAGTCTAGCCAAACATTGGCAGATCACAAAAGGCACAGTTATGAAGTATTGAGAAACTGCTGCTGTCCCCACACAAGCCAGCATAAGGGGAATGCCCCACATATATCTGTGAGTCAGCTACAAGTAGCTTCCATAACACACATGGACTCAGCTCACCCCATCATCAGCCACAGGTTCCTCACAGGTCATATCCCTGCCTTTGGGAATGAGTACAATATGACTCCCACTTCTGCATGGGAATACCCACAGAATGCAGCATGCTGAAGAGGTGTCCCATGCAGATGTGTCCTTAGCTGTAAGCAGCACCCTGCCAGCATACACACCAATGGATTAATTAGGACAGAAACTATTGCCATTAACACCTTGCACACCTACCCTGTTACCCCAGGGGAATACAGTGGCTTGCAGCCTGGGACTGTAGATGTGACAGAATGCACTGGCCTGCCACAGATGGCCTGCATCACTTCCAAATGCCCTACAGTCTTCTGCCAAAGGCCTGTGTCTCACCTATACTGCTAATGTATTTTATCTCATGGAGTCCCAAATAATGACATAACACAGTCCAAAGAACACAAATGCAAGGCCATGTCAACAAATCCCAGTACCATGTCCACCATGTCCTATTGCATGAACTGTAAATCAACCCCTAAATACTGCTGGGGTGAAGTGATAACTTTAGGGATACTTATCAGATATCGCTTGCACAATGTTAGGAAGAGGATAGAATAACAGTGGGAGAGGGGTAGAAGCATGGATGCCATGGAGTGTGTGAAGTCTGAAACTCTGATGTGTGCCCATATTTTCCCTGCCTGCAAACACAGGAATGGGTGGCTACAGACCTACTCATAAACCAGAATGTGAAGGGGTAATGACCAGATATATGAGCCCTGCCTCTGGGCAACCTGTGTGAATCTGTATAGCTGAGAGGTATGGCCACAGCAGGATATGGCCATTCTGTCACGTCAATAGATGTACACGCATGGGATCCTCAGCCACCACAGTATCAATGTGCTGGACCATTTACACAGACCCATTAGCAAGTGTCTGCAGCTTCCCCTCCAGAATGGCATGATTGTGCAAGAATATGTAGACTGCAGATAACAATACTGGACACAGATTCATTCATCTTGTATTCCCCAGGAAATTACTGTAAGCAAATATGTATATCTCTCAGTAGTTGATGACATAATACATCACAGAGTAAAACAGTGCATATGTCTGAATATCTCTGCTAACACCAAAACAAAGTAGCAGAAGCAGCACAGACACAATTACTTACAGTATCCCACTATCCTTTGCCCATTGTGACCTCATATTGTTAACCTATCTACAGATATCCTGCAGAAACAGGTTGTTAGCTGTAGGTGTAGAACACAAATGCCTGTACTGGAGTACAACCTACCTGAAATGGATTCACAAATTCAATACAGAAGGTCATACTGGGCATGCTCCCACACTTAGAGAAATGAAGCCCATGTCTGGCAACAACAGTGGACTATACATATCTGTCAGTCACAGATGTCTGTACATACACTCCACATTGCACATCAGTCATGCTTTGCACGCACATTGGATAGGAATACACACATATATCCAAGGACAACACACTATAATAGGTCAAACATACACAAACATAGATGTGGGAAAGAGAGAGACAGACAGTAGCAAAGAGCTTCCCATAATAAGGCCTGTCCCACCCACCACACATCCAATTGGCTAATATCACATGATGTGCCAATGTCTGTCACTGTAGACATTTGCTTCTGGTAGCCCTCAGCACTATAATGTCTGTGGTGCTTGTGATAACTGTGTAACATGACAGTACAAGTCGTTATTCATCTAGCAGTTATATACACAGTCCAATCAAATGTAAAGTTGTGTGTGAGTTTCCAGAGGAATGGTTTATAGCCCATTCATACACACTTCACTCCCCATTGCCCTAGTTTAACTAGCCTGCTGTCAGTAACCTTGAAATACCCCTTTGGAAAAGACTCATCCCATTAAGCTATGTGGCGCGTGCAATAAATGGGTAATACTATAGTATGATGTACTAGCTAGGTAGGAATTCTAATCTCAAAAATGGCAATTGTGAAATGCTGTGTGTTTGTTTGTGTGTGTAGGGATCAATGCCTTTTAAGGCCATTCACAGTCACTACACCTTCCATTGCTGTACTTATTAAGCCTGCTGATGTCAGTTACCTTGAAATACCTCCCTGGACAAAAGTCAACCCTGTAAGTTCTGTGGTGCGTGCAATAACTGTGTAATGGTATAGTATGAAGTACTAGTTAGAGAAAAGTTCTAATCCTAGACATGGCAACTGTAAAACTCTGTGTTTGTGTGTGTAGGGATCAATGCTTTTGAGGCTGTCACAGTCACTACACCTTCCATTGCCCTACTTTAGCAAGCCTGCTGATGTTAGTCACCTTGAAATACACCTTTGGAGAAGGACTAGCCCGATAAGCTCTGTGGCGTGTGCTAAAACTAAATAATGCTATAGTGTGGTGTACTAATTAGGTAGGAGTTCTAATCACAGACATGGCAACTGTGAAACTCTTTGTTTATGCGTGTAGGGATCAATGCTTTTGAGGCCATTCACAGTCACTACACCTCCCACTGCCCTACTTTAGCAAGGCTGCTGATGCCATTCACCTTGAAATGTACCTTTGCAGAAGGACTAGCCCTATAAGCTCTGTGGTGTGTGCTATAATTGAGTAATACTATAGTGTGGTGTACTAGTTAGGTAAGAATTCTAATCCTCAGACATGGTAATTGTGAAACTGTGTGTGTGTGTGTGTGTGTGTGTGTGTGTGTGTGTGTGTGTGTGTGTGTGTGTGTGTGTGTGTGTGTGTGTGTGTTGTAGGGATCACTGCTTTTGAAGCCATTCACAGTCACTACACCTCTCTTTGCCCTACTTTAGCAAGGTTGCTGATGTCATTCACCTTATAATACACCTTTGAAGAAAGGCTAGCCCTATAAGCTCTGTGGCATGTGCTCTAACTGTGTAATGTTCTGTTGTGATATACTAGTTAGGTAAGAGTTCTAATCTCACACATGACAATTGTGGAATTGTGTGTGTGTGTGTGTGTGTGTGTGTGTGTGTGTGTGTGTGTGTGTGTGTGTGTGGAGCGTAATGCTTTTGAGGCCATTCACAGTAACTACACCTTCCATTGACAAAGCTGATGATGTCATCTACCTTGAAATATATCTTTGGAAAAGGGCTATCCCTTTAGCCTCTGTGGTGCATGCCATAAATGCGGAACAATGTAGTAGCAGTAACTACACAGCTATGGGTTAGAATCCCATCTGTGGCAAGTGTTTGTGCATATACTTCACAGTTTTTGTCCCTATTTACAGCCAGTACACATCTCAGAACCTGACTTGAGCAGTCCTGCAGCTATCATCCACCTTACAAGTATCTGTAGCGAAGCCTATACCATGTCAGGCCAGTGGTGCATGTGGTAAGTATGTAACATAATGGTCTATAAAAATTGTTAGATAGAGGTTTGATCCTCACCCCTGGCAAATGTAAATGTGTGATTAGGATAAAAATATTTTTTGGGATCTCTCACCCATTACATCATCCAGTGCCAACATTTACAAGGGCTGGTGATGTCCCTCACCTTAGAAGTACCTCAGGACAACATTCATCCAATAAGCTACATGGCACATGCAATATATTCGGTACACTGTGGTAGCAATGCATAGCTAGACAAGGGTATGAATCTGAGTATTGGCAAGTGTGTGTGTTTGTCATCAGTATCCTGTGTGGAGGTTCCTGTGATTGTGTAATGACAGGATTCAGTGTGGGGTGGGTTTTGCTAAATTCTTGTATTGAGGACCTACTATATGTCACAATGTCCACCTTACAAGGACAACAGATGTCAAACAGCAGAGAGGCTGGTGTAGACAATCCATAGCCATACATGTGACATTATGGATCGGTGAACAATATAGTCAACCGTTGTATTACCCAGAGAACACTCTCCACCCATGTCTCATGCACAAATACACTTAGCTAGGCAACAACCACTACATTGTTAGTTCTCTGCATATTGCACACAGATAGTAACAACGGTGTGATTGCAGTAGACTTCATGCCTGTTGACCACAACACTGCCACTGACATCAGAATGTACTGTGATGTGTAACATCTCCTGATTGAGTGTGTGTGTTATCCAGCAAGTAAAAGGACATGGCACCCTGTTCCATCCCTACAATAGGCAAATAATTGCTTACAGTGGTCCTTTGCTATGTTCCACCACTGGACACCTGAAGCAATAGTAGAGTCTGTAACTGTAACCCACAAAGGGAATACCATGCCTTATACACATGCCCTGTATGGACAGATGCCATTAACTTCACTGAATATCTGTATCATGTTGGCAATGTAGGTGCAGGCAGAACCTCAGTTCTATAGCTAGGTCTCACCACATGAGGTCAGGAATGCCACATCAGATGGTAACAATCTGTCTACACAACATGCCCCAGAGACCCCAGGTACAGTTCCACGTGTCACAGAATATGCATGTGCGACATGTGCACAACCCAGACACTGTCCATGTTATGAAATATAGATCACATACATGGCAAGCATTGCACAGCACTGGCCACCCACAATAGTAACCCAGATGAGTGGATGGTGAATACAATACCCACATGTGTCGGCCAATCTAAAGACTACACCCCTGAGCCACACTGGAGACCATTGTCATGTGGCCTGATGCCAAGGTATTCCTTTTGCCTAGCCTTGTAAAGCTTTATGGCACAGTCAACTACTACACACCTGTGAAGCAATGAACCCATGCATGTCAGTACTGGCAAATGTGTGTGTGTGTATATGTGTGTGTGTGGAGATTAATGATTTTGAAGCCATTCATACTCACTACACCTCCCATTGCCCAACTGTAGTAGGCCTTCTGATGTCAGTAAGCTTGAAATAACCCTTTGGCCATTTATCAACCTGATAAGCTCTGTGGTGCATGTGATAACTGTATAATACTGAAGTGTAGCAAACTAGTTAGTTAGAAGTTCTAATCCTAACACTGCCAGCTGTGATAATGTGTGTGAGTCCCTGAGAGACTGTGGTTGTGTCTTCCTTAACACCTGCTTTTGTGGACAGCCACATGTACTACACTTCCCTTGTCCCTCCTTTATCATTGCTGCTGATGTCACTCACCTTCAAAGATACTGTTGGACAGCTCTCCAGCAAGTAAACTCCATGGTGCATGCAATAACTGCATAGCAATGTAATAGCAATACATAGTCAGGTAGGGGGTTGAAACCCAGTACTAGTAAGTGTGTATTATCAGTGTTTTTTTGGGGTGATTGTGTAATGACAGGGTCCATTGCAGTGTGGATTTTGCCACATCATTATATTGAGTAGCTACATGTCCCATTGTCAACATTACAAGGCCAACATTTTCCAAACATTGTGGAGATTCTTGTTGACAATCCTCATCCATAAATGTGTACAGCCATGTGCAATTACCATGTGACAGTATAGATTAGTACACAATATAGGCAACCATCATAATGCCCAGATACCACTCTCCACCCACAGATCATGCACACACATGCTTAGATTTAACTCTCCTACTGCCTTCCTTTCTTACTTTGTCTCTCTCTGTCATTCTCACACCCTCTCTGGTGGATGTGGAAAAGTACACCTGTTTTGCTTAGGCAGCAGCTTGTGTTTTGTAACTGATGCTCATGACCAGCTGATGACCTGTGCATGAATTTCAGTCCCCCACTTGCTGATTGCATGTGGAACAGCTGTGGTATCATTCCTATAGCCACTTGCATGGAAACACACTCATATAACTAAGCATTTCATGTGGGTGATGGCACTTTTCCTTCACTGTGAGCAGGACGTCATGTGGGTGCTTGACAAACAGCATCACAGATGATAGTTGGATATACCTCTTACAACATACACTGTGGAGACAGACCAACAAACTGGAGGGGGATGTTCCAGACATGAGGACAGAATGTAAGTATTGCTCTTCTACATTTGAAGTAATGTTGGTTTAACAGTGGTTGTGTGGATATGGCTGTTCTACATGATTTAATATCTGTCATGACAGTGTTATGTGGTTGGGGAAACTCTCACCTCTAGGGCTATCTGCAGACTGGCCAGTGTTTGGAGTCTTACATGTGTTGTGTTACTCACACGTTAACTATCTTTAGAAATGCAGTAGCATACTCTAAGGATTGCAGTCAGTACATGGTGGCAGCCATGTGAGTTACTGACTTTATATCCCTTAGAAGACATATGTCAAAACAAACCCTTTCACAGCAGTAAATGTATGGGTTTATCACAGCAACATGTCAATATTGACCCTGTATTTGTGCCCCCAGCCACAACTATGTCAACCTTTGTACATATGCCATGCAGTAAGAGGTCCATATGTTCAGTACATCATTATTCACTGACATCATACCTGATAACAAGCCAGTGAGATATCAGACTGCTAGACATGTTATGTATAGTAGGCCTTATATTTGAGAACAAAACCTGGACATTCTGTTGTAGTGTGTACAGTAGTGAGGTTTGTGTACTTATGATGATTGTCAACAGAGTGTGTATTGTGAATATGTACCTTGGCCTGTGTACAGACTGTGGTAGATGTCATTGTTCTTTGTCCTGTTTTATGTGATGTTGCATGCTGCAGTGTATGGTACCCTATTGGCATACATGTTTGTAGAGTCAGGCTGACACATGTCCCATACCACAGTCAAGCATTGGAATACTCTGCGTATTGACCCAGTATATGTAGGGTTATTGTGTGAGTGGCACATATGAGGATGGTCTTGTTCGCACAGTCCATATACTGTAATTTTAAGTATGCTTACCATATGTGACTGTGGCTGTGTTCAGATTGGTTGTGGGTATGCACTTTCACACAGGTGTCTGTTAATCTGTACTGTTACATGCCTGTAGAGCCTGTTATATTTAAAGTACATGTGTATTCCCCCATAAGAAATGTAGGCAAGTGTTGTGGCAGTCTGTCTGTAGTTTGCACCGTGCTTTGTGACATGCCTAGCAGCTCAGTGTATTTACCCAGTGTGATATTATGTCCAGATATTTGTCAGATGTACTGTTGCCAGGCAACCATAACTGTTGTGTATTTCTGACAAAGCAGTAAGATGCTGTATAGATGTATGTCACTAACTAGTGGGTAGTATGTGGGCTAGTGGTCTCTGCTCCTCTGGTTATTATGTGTCAGGACAAACAGGAGTGTGTGAATGCATAAACTGTGTGAGCTTATCTATTCCAGTATTTTCGTGACATCCCCATTTACATGGCTGTAAACATCTACACGTCTTACACTAAGGGGTGCTGTGTATACATCTGGACTGACCAGAGTGTGTCAGACTGTCCACATTTATTGGTCATATCTCTGCTGTATTCCATAGGATCATTACTGTGTTTTGTGTGGTACTGTACTATGATGATCTTATGATGGCTGTCAGTAACTGATAGCGTACATGTCAATATCAGGTGTGACTTCCCACACAACATTTTTGTCAAGACAACCCCTGTTACAGTAGTACAAGTCTACATTTATACCTGCAATATTTACAGGACATCCCCTTGCACTAAGAGGTTGTGACTATTGGTGCTGAGGTATGACTCCACTACATGTTATGGACATATGTTATACATATATGTGTATATATATATATATATATATATATATATATATATATATATATATATATATATATATATACATATATATATATATATATATATATATATATATATATATATCTATATATATATATATATATATATATATATATATATATATATATATATATATATATATATATACAGATAGATCTATATATGTCCATATATATAACGTAATATACAGATGTATAGCAATACATATATATATAAATATATATGTGTATGTACATGTATACATATATCTACGTGTGTGTGTGTGTGTGTGTGTGTGTGTGTGTATGTATATATATATATATATATATATATATATATATATATATATATATATATATATATCTCCAAATCCTTGTTATGTGTAAACATGACTGTTGCATATTCCTTCCCAGATGTATCACACCATATTTATCTGATATGTGTATATTTAGATACAATAACATACTTGATTCAACACTAATATCACTAACAAGTGCTATACAATTGTAGAAATCAAAGCAGTTTTTTACTACTATTCAGTATGTGCATTGACAAATATATTAGGAAAAACAACAAATTTCTTCACAGCTGTGATGGCTTAGTAGTTAGCTGCTGTGACTGTAGTATACAGGGTCCTGGGTTCAAGGGTTGTTTATTTTGTTGCTAGGTAGAACAATGACTGTTGGATACAGAGTGGTTAAGGCAGTTCTGAGCAGCTTTAAGCAGGTTTGTGTGGGTTTGCGTGGATCTAAGCAACTCTTACGTGAGCTTAGCTTAGCTTACAACCAGGTACGGCCACTTACGGATGCTTAAACCCATGCTAATTTCAAATAAAGAAAAGAAAAAAGACAGCTAGGAAAGTGGTGAAATTGGGGCAAGCAGGGGAGCAAACAAGAGGAGAAACAAGTAGGGATGTGCAGGATAGGTGTGGGAAAGGACCATAGCTCTGCAATGGGTGTAGGAAAGGACCATAGCTCTGCATTTCTTTGGCAGCAATAACTGCTTTCAATGTGGGCAATTTAGAATTTGGAGCCTCACACCCTACAGGGAGGTGTGTGGGCATCATACAATATGGATGATTGGTAGGGTTAGACTGTGTGCTGGGTACATGTCTCTGGGCAAAATGCAGAGCTATGTATGGGACATGATTTTTTGTGGGACAGATGCCCTTTTTTTTAAGGTGAGAGTAGGATGTTAAGGAAGGATTATTGATAAGTGTGGTGAGGGATGTTTAGTAGGAGAGGTTGCATTTGTAGACAGACAAGACAGATAAGACAGCAAACAGGGGCAGTGTATGACACATGGGGGGGTAAACACCTTGAGGGGGAGGGTGCTTGGGAATCTGAGGCTCATGAGCCACCCAGATGGTAGTAGTGGCACTGATGTCCCCACCCAATAGCAGTCACCACTACTCCTTCATAGCCCCAAAGGTGGCTGTGCTGGGGGCTGGGCTGGAGGGGCTTCCTGCCCCTCTAAGTGTGACAGCCTGCCCTCCACCTGGTGCAGGCAGTCATCCAGCTCCATCTGGAGGACACTGTGCACCATTCCACAGACCTCATCCCGGGTGACAACATCCTCACCACGCCCACTTGCAGGAGGGGGCGAACCACATCCCCTGCAGCAGTTCTACCCAAGGGTGATGCCGGACCAGCAGATGAGGGAGGTCAGGGTTGGGTCACAGACACGCTGGGACCCGGTGCCTCAGCCAGATGGAGTGGGAGAGGTATATCAGCTAGGATCTGCCTTCCCATATGTGCTATGGTGTGGAAATTAACAATGAATATTGGTTAGTCATGCACAATACATTACATTAGTCAAAATAGCATGCATGGATATTCCCATTTACCCAAAACAGTGCAATTATAACAGTGCCATAGCGAACAGAACTCATGCATATATGGAATGGCATTCAGGGTTGCAACAGCATGCCAGTTAGTGGTATATCAGGTAGATAATAAGATGATTATTCAACAGGGAATATTACCATGCACAGTTTAAACAACGATAAACCAAATGGAACAATGGTCCAAATAGTAGAGATTTGTTTAGAAACATACCCATGTTGGTTTCAGTGTGATGTTTGGATCAGTTGAGTGGCGGGGGAAGGGAACATATTCAATTGACAACTGCAATCAAGTATATTTGTCAGTACACTAATATTCATTACTCTACATTCTGGCCACACTTACACTCTACCTGGGCCATGGGACTGCTACAGCACACCAGTAGCTGTAGATATCAACAGAACAATTGTACCCTTATTTTAGTTATACACATCAGTCCTGTTTCTATTCCAATTTCTTTACCTGTGGGTCTGTGCAGATGAACTGTGTGCACATTACATTGCTGTTTCTACACCTATTTCAGAATCACATATTAGTTGCAGGCCCTGGAGTGTGTGTTGTGCCTTTCACATACATCTACTGTGACATTCTCTGTGTGCAGGTTTCTTGGCAACTGGGTAAACTGTCCATAACAGGGTGACACTTGAGGGGCTTGTCTGAGCCAGACTGCAGAGTGTGGATGTCTCGCTTGCATCTATTTGTAGGAAAGGGGCTGACCAACACAACAATTGCACACCTTTCATAGTTATACACATCATACTAGTATTTCTATTCATATTTCTTTAACTGTGTGCCCTGTATGTAAAATGTATGTGTTGCAGTACATTATTTTTTCAATTCAGATTGCAGTTTACAACTGTAGAACCAGACTGAGATGTTAGTGGTGGTCCCTAGATTTGAACCATGCTGTGTATGCAAAATTGAACCACAGGCCTAGTCCTTGTCAGGCTGAGCTACTGGGGAGGTGTTGTGTGTTGGTTGTGACATTTCTATTTAGTACATATTTTTGTGCACAGTACTTTTATTATGACGTTGCATTATTTATTTCCCATTTTCAGTACAAATTATGCATACACACAGACATTGGTGTCACTGTTTGTGAAACGTGCACATTAGCTGTATTGCACATTTGACTGTTTTACAACTACATTCTGCAATTTAGATTCCCGAGTACACAGTGTAGGTTTTAAATCTGCACCTATTAGCCTTATACATTTCTCAGTACATTCACAGCTACATAAGGCTGAACTTGAAAGGTTAACACAGGACAATACTGGAAGACAAACAAGTAAAACACATTCTGATGGGAATATGTACTGTTGCTTTTTTCTAGCTATTTGACATACCCATTCTAAAGTATGCAGACAAGCAGTGCTAAATCAGTTCACCTCAGTTAATGCATTCTGCAGGACATACACTTTCTATTCATCCAGTACAATTGAGATGACACACACCAGTGTTTGGAACACCTTTATTAGTTTTGACATAGATATCTGTGTAATACTCAGAACTCCACAATTACTATTCCTGCATGATCTGCACAGGGGAATGCTTTTCATTTCTAACTGTTACAGTAGCCCTGACATGGCACTTTCTTGGCAGGTTCACTCAGACACACTCATACATATCGTAATATTCCTCTCTTGCATATTGTACTTTGTTTGCTACTGATATGTGTATTACACAGCAGCTGGGAATACTTCATTGTAACACTGGCAGCCTGACACAAGCATTTATTCCTAACTTTTACAGCACAATTATATATACGGGTAGTACTACCATTACAATGATTTTCATTTCTGACTGCTAATAGTAAGGGGTATTCTGTACTCACCATACTGCCAACACAGCCAGGCCAGTCACTGGGCATGAGCCTCCACATTCTGGGACCTCTCTGCAGCAGCTGTATGGGAAGACATCACACATTAATCACACCTGCACAGTCACAAGTTGAACTTTTTCCATACTTAGTTAGATATGCATAAGACTGCATACTTACAGACAAGTTGGACATCCTGTGCTCAGACTTCTTGGATCCACTAGTCCAAGAGTGCACCCCTCCTCAGCTTCAGGTCATTATGGTGATGATGTACTTGCTCACCAGTCTGGGGTATCCCAGTGGCACTTGTGAGATCACGTGCAAGCTGGTCCCAGGCCTCCTCTTTGTACTGTGAGCCCTGGTGCTGGCCCTGCAGCAGCCTGCAGTCATGGTTTTTAACTAGGAGCCCAACCATGACCCTGTACTCCTGGATGCCCCAACATTGCGCTTGGAAGCACACACCTTCACCAACACCAGACATTTTGGTCCTGCTGTGTACATTCTCAAATGGTTATGGCTGTATTCCCACCTGTGTGGTTTAAATAGGGCAGTTTTCCCACACTTTTTCTTGATTGACCAGTTTTAATATGCTGCACTATGCATAGCTCTGTGCAAATCTGCATAACAATGCTTACACTAGCTAAGCAGAGCTGAAAACAGATAAGCAATGCTTGCACTAGCAAAGCATTGCTTAAATCTATTTTTTCATTAAATTTATAAAGTATTTTTTACATTTATATTTTACATATTCTCACCCCTACTGTTCTATACGTGAGCCATATGATTGACATCTAGCATTCAAATTCTTCAAAAGTTCGTTAAATAATTTGCCAGAGGGGGAAGTCGAACCAATCATGTTCTATATGCTATACCACGGCAGTACTACTATGCTACGGCAACTTAATGATGTTTTCTATCACAGTAGCACATGTCTATCATTTTCAGGGATTCAGCCAGGCTAAGCATGGTGGCACTCCATGCAAACAAGCTGCTTGGTGCTTAAACTTCAGATTTATTTCATGACAAAAAAAATATTATTGATTTTTTTTTATTTTGTATTCCTTTCCTCTTGCTCTACTGCTTTCATGCATATAGGGCAAGAGTGCTTACATTTGGGGGAGTGCACCTGAAGGCTGCTGTCTTCTAAGTGTTTGTGTTTTTTATTTTTGTTTTTCAGTGTCCACGGACACTGAAATGTTAGCTATTTACATCTTAATGTCTGCGGACTCTTATTTACTATATAATATTATTAGAGTCAGGCTCTAAAATTATATAGTTTGACACTCATCTGTATCAGAAAGTGCCATACGGCACTTTCAGAGCAAAGGGGGTGTGTTTCAGGTGCAGGCACTGCTGACACATGCCTTCTGCGCTTGCTCCTGGTTTGAGTCCGTTTAGTTTAGATAGCAGCATGCCTTCATGCATATGCAAGGCGTGTGCTATCCTAAATGGACATGAACCACTCCATGCAAGAATAGCCTTATTCTTGCATGGAGCTTCGTGAATCCAGGGGATAGTGTATGCATATTCACACACTGTGTATGCATATTTCTTTTATTTTTATTTACTTATTCATTTTTATATTTTCTTTCTTAACTATGAAACTGATACAAAAGGCAGGGATAAATGGCAGTTTACTTTGAACCACATATTTAGCAGGTTGCCTTTTATCCCTACATTATTTTGATGTATTACTCACATGCTACTTCCTTTATAGACAGTTGTTCTTCTCACATCTAACAAGGATCAACTGAATTATAAGACCTTTCTCTGCAGTGATACACAAATGGCTGATTTGTTACATTTAACTGTTTTGTATAATGTATTGTGATGAAAACTCATTCAAGAATCATTACTTCACTTGAAGTGCTGTTTTTGGCGGATGCATTTTGTAACATGTTACTCACTGATTTGGATTTCACTGTATGTAATGTTTTAGTGAAAGCGATTATGTCTGCATGTTAGCTATCCTTAACCAGTAATCCTAGGTCAAGGGTGAAAACGGTCCCGAGACTAGTTTAATTGCACTGATAGCAAACAAGCAAACAAAGCAATAAATGCATACATACATCCATACACAAATAAACATGAGGAAAGAGATACAGCTGACATGGTATATGCACTGATTCACCATCTCACTGCCTGTACAATCTCAAGTACCACAACCTATTCAGCCATTTGAAATACTCAAGGTTACTGATTAGCAAAGTCAATAATCAGTGACTAACAGTAGTAAACAAAAGGCAGTTTTGATGAGTGAGTCTTGATCAGGAAGGATATGAAGGTGGGTCCTTCAGAAAGGTGACATGATGCCATTTATATCTATATGCATATACAAAATGCAAATGCACACACACACACACACACACACACACACACACACACACACACACACACACACACACACACACACACACACACACATTCTCTCACACTGTGAAAAAGAACTCTGAGAATATCAACCACAGTGGGGGAAGATTTTGTATTATAGATAGATGCTGTGCATTTAGTTAAACCACAAGACATTCTTTTGCTGCAAAGAACATGCATTATGTTAATTTGCATATAATAAATGGCATTACTTTTTAGAAAGACTAATGAACTCTTCTGCTTTTAATCTTCCATTACAAATAGATAAATAGATAAATGTATGCATAAATGTAAATATAGCCAGACATTTAAATATAGCTGTAAGTATGTGTGTGTGTGTGTGTGTGTGTGTGTGTGTGTGTGTGTGTGTGTGTGTGTGTGTGTTTGTCTGTGTGTACCAGTTAATGTTGATGTATAGAACTATCACAATAGTTTATGTTGAAATGTGCACAACATTGAAACACTTATGGAACACTCAAGAAAATAAAATATAAATCAATAAAAAAGGAATCAATTTCCTTTTTTGCCTGGTTAAAAATATCACAAATGTTCAGAAGCAATCTGACAGAATAGTAGTAGATAGGGGAAAGTGAGTTTTTGTAAGGTAATCTGAAGGGTAGGGGCAGGGTTAGGGTTATGGCCAATACTCATGAAAAAGGGGGGTAGATATTTATATTTACCTTAATTAAAACATCTTTCCCTAACAATGCCACCACACAAGACTCAAATACACAAACAAGACAACAAACATGCGCAACAATAAATCAATCCAGGTCCTTATTCTTTATTCTTATCTTAACCCTCAAAAACTTGTGCAAACATTATCACACACATGCATAAAATCATAGAAGCCCATCCCTAAATTTATCTCCTTTGCTAGTTTGCTAGCCCTTTTTTAACCCTAATCTGTGATAATTCACACAAACGCTCACCTCCCCTGTCTGCTACTAATATGTTCACTCATTCACTGCAGCAATGGGTAATGTTCATTTGATATCTGTTGCAGTAGAACACAATGAATGCGACTGTGTGTGGCAGCAAAAATAGTTATTGACACACAAAACATCCATAAAAATGTGTTGACTCTTCATAATATTGCCAACGCACATTACTGAAACCTTATATATCGAAAAAGAAAATAACTTATTTTTCTAAAGTACTAAGCATAACATTATCAAAACTTATCTTGGGTTAGGGTTAGGATTAGCACCAATTAATAAGGCAGAATTGAGGTGGGGAGGCAAGACTCTGCTGCTGCACCTTAGTAATGTCTGCTAACCCTGTCCCTAACCTTAAATTTGCTATTTACCTTAAAAAAAACTTACCAGAATAATACCACAACACAAAACAGTTTGAATACTCACCTAGCTCACACACACACACACACACACACACACACACACACACACACACACACACACACACACACACACAAAACATGCACACACCCAGACAACACTAAATTAATCCCCTTAGCAAACACTTACTCTAGCTCTAACCCACACACTGGCAAATGTAACCTCTTACCAAACCTCTTCTCTAGCACTAAAGCTGCATATACTTGTTCATGCAGTAAATCCATCCCTTTACTTGACCCTAACTGTAACCCTAACCTACACACACTTACATATACATTAAATTTATCCCCTTGCTCAACCCCTTCTGTAACCCTAAAACACATACACTCACACACAAGCTGCCATCTCTGCCACAAATTCACTTACCTTTGTCGACCAACCCGGAAGTCACCTAATCCTTTGTATGCACAGACTGCCCTTCACACAAATTTATGTAGATAGACAGTTAGTGGTTGTTTAGTCATTGAATCTGACTCTCTGGGACCTCAAAAACTTTAGCATTCTGGGCCTTCCTGTCAAGAGCTTTTTTTTTAAGGTTTTACAAATTTATATTCCTTACTTCAGCAATGATGTCCATCCACATTAGCCTCTGCCTTATTTTGCCTTCAGTCTTTCCCAACATCACTGTCTTCTCTAGTGATGACTGTCTTTGTACTATGCTGAAATATATTTGAGTTTTGGTTTTACTCTCAACCTTTCCAGTCAACAGTCAGTATTTTTCCTTAAATATTGACTAATTTATTCTTTTCCTGATCCACAAAATTATCATTTTTTTAAATCTGCTATTCAAATACATTGATATTCCTGACACATTCCTTTACTTATACATTAAGGGTGGAATTTAATAATGCCTACATGGACTTATTTGCCATGTAGGCATAGTGGCATGGTGCTTACAGGGAAGTAACCTTGACAATTCAACCTATGAACCTATGAACCTATGTGCGATCCAGTAAACGTAAACAAGTGTGCGAACATGGAAGTGTCTGTGGCATGCAGATCACCTCATAAGCAGGTGAAATGCATGCAATGAGGCTGGTAGAGTGATCCAGTAAGCAGATAGGCAGTCGTGCAGACCTCGTGCTGGTGTCCATAATGTACATGGAAACATTCCATGTACAGGTTGCAAAATGACACCAGGGGCTGTAAAAGTGTACAGACAGTGGCGGAAATAGCATAGTGGACACAGGTATGTGTGCAAAAACCATATGGAAAATAATGTAAAATATTTTTTTTTATTACCCTGGGTTTGTTTGTGTGGCATGCTGCAGTGACAAACATGCTGTTATGGAAAAAATATAAAAATATTGTAAAAGCCAGAATTTGTGAGTATGTAACAGTAATGCATTATAGGACCCTGTGTGGAGTATGTACAATGTTAGACTGCTAGCGGTTGGTAATAAGGCAAGGCCTGAAACTGTGTAGTTGCCAGGTACTGTGCATGGATTTGTATGCAAATGAGCTGGGGTTCCTGAACAGCACAAATGGGTACCTGTAGGCACAAAACCATGTTGGTGTCCACAGAGGAGGTAGCTGACATCAAAAGGGGGTGTGTCCACAAACTTTTAAGCTCATTGTAGCTCAGCGGCTCTTGTTTGTATGGCACACTGCTGAGCTGTGCAGGGCAGCATGTACATTGACTGCTAAGTTGTGTTTACCTCTGAGGCTCATGTTTTATCATGTTTGCATGGTGTGCTGTCATGCTGAGCATGACCTTCCAAGGGTGTGTGTCTACTGACTGCTAAGCTTTGATTATCTTTGCTACTTGTGTTTGTGGCATGCCGCAGTGCTCGACAAGAAAGGCTGTCAAAAAAAAAAAGCAATTGGCTGATTGGCTGAAAAAGCCAATGATATATTAATTACTGATGAGTCCTGTTCCACTTAAACTAGGGCCATTAAACCCCTTAACCCCATAATGATGCACTTGGCAGGCGGAATGCATCATAGGTAGCCAACCACACAGGTTGCAGATACAGCACAACACTATAAATGTTGCAGAAACCCTACAATCTAATTTCACCCCCATACTCTGCAACAGTAAAGTACAGACGTGGGACTTTTAACTGAAGAAATGCTAGTGGCTGCTGCAGGTCTGCTGCATATGTATGTGCTAGATGCTGCTGCTGACAATAGGCCTAGACTGAGAAGGAGTAACCTTCCAGAGTGTACATGAGCTGGAGATTGTAGAGCACTACAGGCTAGACAGGGACATACTACAAGAACTCACTGAGCACTGCCAACCTCAACTCAGACAAACAGCCAACAGAGGAGAACACATCCCAGTGGAAACAAAGGTATGTGTAGCTCTTAGGATACTAGTTATGGGTACATTCCAAAGACCAAATGGGGACATGATGGGAGTCTCACAGGCATCAGCATCTAGGGTACTCCACCAGCTTATGGATGCCATGCTAGCACATGCCAGTGAGCACATTTATTTTCCCCACATCCCTGAGGTGAGGGCCAACAGTATGCAAAACGTCTACCATGTAGCACACTACCCTGAGATACTGGGTGCCATAGATTGCACTCATGTACACATCAAGGCACCACCTGGTGAGGAAGGTAGAAACTATGTCAACCACAAGGGGTACCACTCCATCATCTGCCAGGTGATGTGGAATGCCCATCGCATAATCTTGAATGCGTGTGCTGGCAGCCCTGGCAGTTATCATGACTCCCATATCTGGCATACATCACAGCTGTACCAGATGTTTGCTAGGGGGGCATCCCACATGGTCATTTACTTGGGGATGCTGGCTATGCACTGGAACCATGGATGACGACACCCATCAGAAATGCACACAAACCCACCAAAGAACACCATAATGAGGCATGTGCACAAAGTAGGAACATCATAGAGCATGTGTTTGTGTTGCTGAAGTCACAGTCCCAGTGCCTGAATATATCTGGTGGAGCAATGCAGTACTTTCCAGCCATATGTGCACACATGTTCACAGTATGTGCCATGCTATATAATATGATCCTGAGAAAACAGCTGAAGCAGGATCAACAAAGGGAAGGGATACACAGCCCCCTACCAGTGCCTAGGTACCCACAACCACACCCAGAGGGAGGCTCAGAGGAGAAAACCCCTGAGATTGTCCCTGTAGGCAGACATAGGCATGCCCAGTATGCCCTGGCCTTAGCCAAAAGACAATGCATAGCACATGTGCTGACAACCTAGGGCCCTAGGGACTGACACCTTACTCTGACTCGCATACATATTAGTACAGATGATACCAGCCAGCCCACACAACCTGTACCTCACCATATATTGGCTGTGGACTGTTTGCATTAGACAGAGTCAGCCCTGAACTACAGGTCTGTCAAATGCAAGGTAAGTCACACAGCTAATCACCACTTGTAAGGGGTACCAGAATATGGTAGCATATGTATGGACCTGCTGCATGCATGCAAGGGAATATAGTGGGCTACAAGACTACTTGCAGAGATCTAACAGCCACTGGGGACAACAGGTACCCTGTCCAATAGTATGTGCCCCATAATATTCACTAGGACATATGGCTGGAAACCCCAGTACATTATTCAAGGGATATGTCAAATAGTGGGGTCACAGAACAGCTGCACGACTGTGTATGCCAGCAGAGCATGGACTGGTCGTCCCCCACCCCCAACTCATCAGTGTACCCATATAACTGCTGTAGCAGTATATCTGCAATGATATATCAGCAAACCACCCAATTTCAGGGCTGTGACATAGAACCTGGCCACACATTCCATGTCTCATGTAACAAATGCGTGAAATGTATATCTGTATGCTGTTGATTGTGTGATGAATGATGCATCCCTGTCTATCAGCCTGTGTGGCTCAGTTGTCTAGCAACATTAGCGTGGGTGATGGTGTGGTAATTTGAATCTGGCAGTAGCTACATCTTTTGCATTTGAGGTAGCCATATGGTGGCATTTCCATAGACTGTCATAACTCCTCAATCTGTTACCGCAAGATAGCTAGAGAAAACAAGAGTGAATGAGGGGACAAAGGGCCAGACATACAGACAGACATTATACATGTTCTGAGTAACCTAGAATGTGGCTAGTATACCAGCAGGTTGCAACAGGTCAGATTAGCCGCAGGATGTAAAGGCCATCACTTAAATGTTTCATTAGTTACAACAATTCAGTGACTGCATTTACAGTATAATACCAGAAAAACCCAAATATATGAGGAAATGAGTAGACATATGGTGCAAAATGCTGGACATTCTGCAAAAACATGTACAGGGAGAGGTATGCAGACTGTCACCCTGTGTGTGGTGTTAAATCATGTATCCCACTCACATCATACCTCTCAACCTCTTAGAGCAAGAAATCTGGCCAAAGCCATGAATAAAAGTGGGGCAAGGGCCCACAAATAGGGACAAGTTTTAAATATTGCTCTTACAAATGTAGAAAGTTGATAGAATAACAAGTCTTGCATTAGCATGAATCTCCTGATGTGTATGGAGTCCGAAACTCAAATATCTGTCATTATTTATTAACTTCAATCTTCAATGCTTTGCCACTAATTTGCCAGAAAATCACAACGTTATGTAAAATGAACAAAAAATATGAGGCAAAAATGTTGACATTCTGTGAAGCTTTGTACAGTTGAGAGGTTTAAATGACATATTAAGGTCAGCAAACAGATAGTGAATGCCTTGGACAATATTGGAGAAGTGCAGTAGGGTGGTAACAGGTGCAGCAGCCAATGTCCTGCAGCACACATAATCCAAGACCTGAGTATAGGTAGCTCTGGCCTGCAGTTACCTTGTAAGTACTGACAGTCACACTGGGCATGCTCCTACACTTAGTTAACTTGAGACAAAGTCTGTCGCTGCTTCTGCCCAAAGACCTGTTATGTGGAAATATGTCTGTACATACATAAAGCTATGTATACATATCTGTCTCTCCTTATCCCCCTCACAATTGATTAGTGCATCCATCAGTACATGGCACACACACACACACACACACACACACACACACACACACACACACATATATATATATATATATATATATATATATATATATATATATATATATATATATATATATATATATATATATATATATATATGATAACAAGATTTAAAGGCTAGCAGCTAGTCACATGCAATGGTTAATTATTTTATGGGCATGTGACTAGCTGCTAGCCTTTAAATTGCCTCCTCCATGTAAGCATAACTGATGTTCACCACCTTCTAGATTTGTACGTTCAAAAAAACCCTGTCCATTGTTTAACCTCCCAGACACCCGAAACAGACACATACACAGGTCCGTGACACACCTGTCATTCTGTAACACTACCGCCAGTCTAACATCATGCAACAAAGATACACAAAGCTTGATGTGTAGTCATGACACATGCCAGCATACAATATCTGTAGTGGTCCACAACAAGTGCCATGGCAAAACAATATTGCACTCCACAAGTACATGTAAAGTAATAATGTCATCCTGTGCATCAGACACATATTTGCACTTCCTTGCATCTATGGCATGGATGGGAGGTATGTGGCACAGGTATCATCACATGCACAAGGTGTGGTGTGGGGTGTCAGAGGCCTAGGCTGTGCCAAACAGGTGACAGCATGTGTGTGAGTCAGGAAGGGGTGCGGGTTAGATGGGTCATGGAGAGGTGCCGTATGTGTCTGTTGTTGCCCTGCATGTGACAGTGATGTTTGAGTGTGTGCATGCACACAGTCAAGCTCAGTGCTAGCCCTACACGTGTATGTTGTACAGCTGTGGACTGTACATGGTAGAGTGGACAGTTCACCATCTCTGGCCATAAACCCATGAACTGGCTTTGTCAGGAGTAGCACTGGCACCATGGATGTCAGACTGTGCTGCATCCATAACACTAAGCATCCATCTGGTTTTGTGTTCAAAATGTGCCTGTGCCTTCAAGATGGACCAAAACATGTGGCAAGAGACCCATGATGTGACACCTGCAACAGGTGGTGGATGGACAGCAGTCATCTTATGAGCACCCTTGTCAATCCGCCTGTGTGGAACCTCACACGCTCTTTGGCTATGGCCAGTGTCTACATTCACTGATGTCATAGTTGTCATACTTCCCTGTTTAATGTCATCACCCTCTGAATGTCCAACATCTGTAGCCTCTGGAGACTAGGTATGTGTGGGCATATTGACTGTGTTTGGTGACAATGGGGGCAGAAGAGGAATGTCAAACTCTAGGACAGATTCAGAAACTGACAACCCTGCCTGTTCCTCACTATGGCCACCATCATCAGCATCTGATGAGACACTGATGTCAGGTTGTGAGGGGGACATATTCCAATCCCCCCAGTCACCTGTGAGAAGCAAAACAACAGCAGTACATTACTACCTGCACTGTTATGTATGGCAATCCACACACACTCATACAGATGAGGATGCACAACTGCATTTCATCTCCCACAACTTTATGTCTCTGCTCCCATGCACAACAGACAAACTCACAACAACATACACAGACAAGCTAGGCCCATTATAACATGCACTTCAGCTACATCTAGTTAACGTTGCCAATACAATACACCTGTAAGGTATGCAATATGAGAGTGTATGCGATAGAATTAAACATAAAAACCAGTACACCTATATTGAGAATGACATGCCAGAAGTAGTATCCCTGCCTTAGGTGTGTACCATCTCCCTGTTGTGTTTGAAAAGGCATCTTGGAGTACTTGCCTCATGTATAACAGGCTGCATCGTCACTCATAAATATAAGGGCAAATGTGTTAATATTTGTACAGTTACACACCTGTGATTGCCCAGTCTACGTACTGTAGTTAACTGTTCCAGAATGGAACATACAAATATCCTACTCTGGCTAAGCACAACAGTTGTACATAGGGCAAGATTTCACCCCTTAACTTTCATAGGGTATATATGATCTTTAAAACAAATCACACTTACCAGGTACAGTACCACAGAACTGGGCCACACTTGATGGACATATGAAAAGGTGAGGGTGAGGGGAGATGTTTGCAGTCTGTCAAAGATTTTTGCCCATAGTCCTGGTCATTTTCACACAAACTTGTGAATTTCTGATAAATGGTTGGCCAGTCTTTGATAGCTAAAGTCAGAAAATAAAGACAGACATCTAAGTTTCACATGCCATACCCTTCAGAACACAGTTATGCTACAGTAATATCAGTTTACTCTATTCACGTTCTTACTTTGTATGAGAAATACATAAATACTGTTGCTGAGTTCAGGCCTTTGTCCTCACATTAATTATGGTTTTGTCCTGAGTTCTTGCTGTAGGAGGTTGACAGGTATGTCAGGCATAGCTCTAAACCAAACAGGAACAAATGTCAGATGAAACAGGGACTTAGCCAGAGTACATCAGGGACATCCTGGGTCAGTTTTACAATGTTAGAACTAATTATGTGAGACATGGACAGAATGAAAGGAGGTGAATTACAGTACATCATTTGATGTTACAGGGGTGTACACCCTTCCTTATGGTCACTATGTCTTCTTCTTCTTCTTCTTCTTTTGGCTGCTCCCATTAGAGGTTGCCGCAGCAGATCATCTGTTTCCATTTCTTCCTGTCCTCTGCATCTTGCTCTGTCACACCAACCACCTGCATGTCCTCTCTCACCACATCCATAAACCTTATTTTAGGCCTTCCTCTTTCCTGTTACCTGACAGCTTGATCCTTAGCATCTTTTTTCCCAATATACTCTGCATCCCTCCTCAGCACATGTCCAAAACAATGTAATCTTGCCATTCTGGCTTTGTCTCCAAACCTTCCAACCTGGGCTGACCTTCTAATATACTTATTCCTAATCCTATCCACCCTTGTCACACCCAGTGCAAATCTTAACATCTTTAACTCTGCCACGCCCAGCTCTGACTCCTGCCTTTTTGTCAATGCCACTGTCTCCAAGCCATATAACATAGCTGGTCTCACTACCCTCTTGTAGACCTTCCCTTTCACTCTTACTGGTACTCGTCTGTCAAAAATCACTCCTGACACTCTTCTCCACCCACTGCATCCTGACTGTACTCTCTTCTTTACCTCTCTTTCACACTCGCCGTTACTCTGAACTGTTGATCCCAAGTATTTAAACTCATCCACCTTTGTCACCTCTACTCCCTGCATCCTCACCATTCCTCTATCCTTCCTCTCATTCACACACACATATTCTGTATTAGTCCTGCTGACCTTCATTCCTCTTCTCTCTAGAGCATATCTCCACCTCTCCATGGTCTCCTCCACCTGTTCCCTACTCTTGCTACAGATCACAATGTCATCTGCAAACATCATAGTCCATGGGGACTCCTGTCTGATCACATCTGTCAGGCTGTCCATCACCATTGCAAATAAGAAAGGGCTCAGAGCCGATCCTTGATGTAATCCCAGCTCCACCTTAAACACATCCATCACTCCCACGACAGACCTCACCGCTGTCATACTACTCTCATATTTATTCTGTACCACTCTTACATATTTTTCTGACACTCCTGACTTCCTCATACAATATCACAACTCCTCTCTAGGCACCCTGTCATATGATTTCTCTAAGTCCACAATGACACAATGCAACTCCTTCTGACCTTCTCTGTACTTCTCCATCAACCCTCTCAGAGCAAACATCGCATCTGTACTGCTCTTTCCTGGCATGAAACCATACTGCTAACCACTAATCATCACCTCCCATTCTTAACCTAGCTTCCACTACTCTTTCCCATAACTTCATGCTGTGACTGATCAGTTTAATGCCTTATGGTCACTATGTACTACATGTAATTCACTAGCTTTCCTATAACACCCGGCCATTATAGGTGGGACTGACAGGGACAGAACTGAGATGTGATTGAAACCAGGGACAGTTGAGAGGTACATGTGCAGGTGTAGGACAGCAGAGTATCAATGACATGTCATCACCATAGATCTAAGAAAGGCTTACAGCTGTAATCCCAGTTCCCCATATATCTATCCTCCCATCTGCATTCTGTTATATGGAGAAATCTATTACTTACCTGGTGGACTGCAGTACTCCTTTGTTGTCCAGTAATCTTTTGATAATACACTCTGTGTGTGTGTTAAGTCTCATAAAGACCTCTTCCCCATAACCAACTGCTTGCCTTTTTAAGGTACTGCTCATTAGCAGGTATTTTCCTCTGCACCAATCTGTGGCTCAGAATTGCTATTGCAGCCAAAGCAGTTGTATTGCAGTACCATTAGCCAAAGACATGCCACCACAGTGCAATATATAAGGCCTTCATGTAGGCCTTGGCCCCTGTCTTAGTTTTTGAGATGGACATTACTGAGGTGTGGTGACTACAGCATTGCAGAGGGTGGGAAAAATGCTATCCACTGTAGAAATTTATGAAATATGTTCACAGTTTTACCTCATATATGTGGTCAGTGTCTCATACCTTTGTGGTCACCTGGCAGTGCACTGGCAATCACTGTGGGCTGAGGTCAGTATAGGAAAAGACACGTGCATCAGACTTCATACCAGTCACATTATGCATACTACTGCAATAGTGGTTATTCTATCACCTTAGTATCTTTGTAGGGGCAAACTGTTAAACATGTCTATCTCTGGACCTTTGCCCCACTATCCACATTAAGTATGGCTGTGTCTGAATTCCTTGTTCTACGGGGTTGGGAGGTATGCTAGGTCTATAGCAGCCACCTTTACATACAGCTGTGTATGCTACAGGCTGCAGCTGCTGCAGCAGCCTACAACACATGGGGGGAGTGTGAACACTTTGGGGTACAGCAAGTTGTATGTGTAACTGTGTCAGGCCTGTCATTACAGGAGAGCCAGGGCAAGGGTATTCTATACAGTGCAGTTGGGGCATGTGCTTAAGGTACGTCTGTTATGCAACAGTGCAACTAACAGAGTAGTTGGCGACATATAGTTAGGCTCTATGGATATGTGCATTGGGTCTCTGCCTGCAGGCCTTTGTCTTGCAAAACTGGGTAGCAGTTAACTAATTAGCAGTAACCTGTGGGAACTAAGACTGCATGAGTCAGTCATTACTTGCTGTCTTCACAATAATGTAATTGATGTGTGACACAACACCTGGTTTGAACCCAGGACTGTATGTGGCAAAATGCATTGCATAGAAGGCATTTAACAGACTGAGCTACTGAGACACTACAAAAAGCATGTGCATTTGTAGGATATATGTGCACATATACAGGCTGTAAGAAACATTTCTATATCCATGAACATGTCCATGGCTTTATATGGTTGTATTTCTGCACCAGGCTCCCAGTTGTGCATATACTTTGCCATTGCTGCCTTAGCAAGTTTCTTTCCACAAGTTGCTGATAAAAGGGCACATATACCTGCTATCACAGGCCTCACTTACATCTATTAGTATGCTATCTTCTCTGTGAAACAACAAAATAACACAGAGGAAACGCAGTGCAGGCTCCAGAAAAATGTTTATTACAATATAAACTCGCCGTAGATTAACAATGAAAACACCAAGTAATAAAAACAGTGTAAAAACTACAACTTATGAGAACTGGTTGAGCACTTTCACCAACAGTATGTTGGCTTCGTCAGAACAATTGCATTAAGGTACTCAGATGTTTAAATAACTTTTTTGGTGCCAGAATCTTACTGCGGCCCTTAAAGTAATATAGCTCCATTTTTTCGACATGAGTACACTCAAATTGTTTATGTAAGCATTCCCTTTTGTACTTCTTTTGCCCTATAGCTTGTTATATTGTACATCACTGTTAAAATTCTAAATACAAATTCTATTTAAGAATAAAAAATAAAAATAAAATGAAATAAATTTTATAGTAAGACTTAATGTAGTTAAAATCCCCTAGTGAAATTTCTATGTGTTTAGTTAAGTGTATTTCGACAATATTTGTTTACTGCCTTCAAAAAATGTTCACTAAATAATTATAACATATACCATTCTTTCTAATTATTCATACACTCTTAAAAAGTGTTGTTGTTGTTATGTTATATAACCCAAGAGTAGTTTCTCACTTTCATAACATTCTATTTAGCAATATGGGTTTTATTGTTATGTTGTCATTTAGTCCTGGTGTATTTGAAGCATCCGTAAAAAGTTGCCACCATACTTCTCTATAACTCAGTGTCTCCTTCCCGTTAGCTCCCTTCGGATTGTATTTAATATGCTCTAATATGGCAAATTTAAAATTGTGTTCTACCCCTGACATTTCAATATGCCTATACAAGGCATTATTACCATCTTTTCTCTTGATGCTATATAAGTGATCGTATATCCTCTTTTTAAAGGGTCTTTCGGTCTTACCTATATAGTATCCGGGGCATGTTTTGCATTTTGCCATATAGATAACAAAATTGGTGTTGCAATTTCCAGATTTGAATCTAATTTTGGTCTTGTTTATGTTGTCCAACATTAACTCTCTTTCCTCCATTATAGCCCCACACTGATTACGATTACCGCATTTTTAAGTAGCCCTATACTGATTTTCCATATAGCTACTCTCCTTATTCATCTCACTATTCTCTAACAGTCTTTTTAAATTACATGCCATTTTGTATACAAAATGTGGTCTTTCTCCTATGTATCCAACCAGATTCTCATCTACCATAAAAGTCTTCCAATGAGTTTCCATAATTCGCTTAATCTGGTGTGCATATGAATAATTAGAAAGAATGGTATATGTTATAATTATTTGGTGAAAATGTTTTTGAAGGCAGTAAACAAATATTGTCGATGCACACTTAACTAAAAACATAGAAATTTCACTAGGGGATTTTAACTACATGAAGTCTTACTATAAAATTTATTTCATTTTATTTTT
This sequence comes from Protopterus annectens, assembly GCF_019279795.1. NCBI lineage: Eukaryota > Metazoa > Chordata > Ceratodontiformes > Protopteridae > Protopterus > Protopterus annectens. The sequence continues at coordinate 1,729,457,987 of NC_056728.1, forward strand.
ATTTTTTATTCTTAAATAGTTCGAATTTGTATTTAGAATTTTAACAGTGATGTGCAATATAGGTTCATAGGTTCATACTAGGCTATCTGCCCTAGGGCATTTATAAGCCTAGCCAGAGTGTGTTTGGCTTTCGCCTCCCATTTTAAATTAATTTTGCTATGCCCTTTTTCGAGGTTAGTATACTGTGCCTCTGTCTAACAGTGACACAGAAGTGATACCCGGGGGTAAACCTATGATCTCCCATCCACTCATCAAGATTCCTCTTGAAGAGAGTCAATGAGGGACTCTGCCTAACCTGGACTGGTATTTTATTCCAGAGTGAAGGGAGCCTCTGGGTTATGAATCTGTCCCTCCAGCATGTCCTATTTATTTCAATGCTGAGGTTCAAGTCTCTCGAGCGCGTAGCTCGATGGGATTTGGATTTTCTGAGGTGCAGCATGTCCATTAATTCCGGGTTGGACATGGCTTTATACGTCAGGCACAGATCGCCTCTCAGTAGGCGGCATGCCACTGAGTAGAGCTGGAGTTTCTTTAACCGGGCAGCATATGGCAGCTGTTTGAGCCCTTTGACCCTCTTGGTGAGGTACTTTTGGGGTCTTTACAGTTGCTGCAGGTGTCTGGTAAGGTACATCCCAAAAGGGGCATTGTACTCAATTATGGGCCTGATGAGGGATGAGTAAAGAGGCACGATGACCTCCCCTGATCTAGATGTGAACCCCTTCATTATTAGGTGGGCTATATAAAATGTTTTTCTAACCACTTTGGCCATGTGGTTGTCAGATGAGAGATTGCTGTCAACTTGGGTCCCCAGGTCCCTAATTACTTCTTCTGTACTTAATGGATTACCACCTATGTGGTAATTTGTGGGCACTTTGTTGTTGCAAAGGGGATGACTATACACTTTTTGGCGTTTTGCTTGAGGCCATGGCTCTGGCACCAGTTGTCTGTTTCTATGAGGCCCTTTTGGATGATGCTTGTGTCAGCTGGAGAGTCGATTATGGTGCCCAGTTTGCAGTCATCTGCGAACTTAGTCAGCCACAGTCCTTCCGTGATGGCCTGTACCTCCGAGAAATATATACCAAACAAGAGAGGTCCCAGGACTGAGCCTTGTGGGATGCCACTTGTAACTGGTTTGGAGTCTGACATGGCTCCAGCAATTCTAACCATGCGGGTTCTGTCCTTGAGCCAGTTTGCAACCCATCTAGTGACATAGGGGTTTTTATTTAAACAGGTGAGCTTATCTATAATGCCCGAGTGGGGTATTGTATCGAAGGCTTTTGCGAGGTCCAGGTAGGCTTTGTGGACCACCTTCCCCTCGCCAATGGCCTTGGTGACTGTTTCAAAGAAATTGACCAGATTTAAGAGGCAGATCTGCCCTTAACAAAGCTGAACTGGGTAAGATCCAGTGTCTGTAGGTCCCCAATATCTTTATTTATGAGGTACATGATGATCCTTTCCATAGCTTTGCAGACCAAGCTAGTCAGGCTTATGGGGCAATAGTTTCCAGGATCCGTTGAGGCACCACCTTTGTGGAGAGGGACCACTGTTGCTGTACGCCACTCTTTGGGTACATATCCTGTAGTAAGGCTGAGATTGAACAGTAGTTTTATGTTTGGGTTTAGCTCTTCTTGGAGTTCATGTAGGACGCAGCCCAGGACACCGTCTGGTCCCATTGATGCTGTGTTTTTTGCTTTGGAGAGGGCAACTCTTACCTGAGCATCTGAGATGTCAGGGGGGCAGCACTCTGCTGGGATAGATATTTGCCCTTTTGGTGGGGAGGGGGGGAGAAGTTTGCGCTGAACCTGTCAGCAAGGATGTTGGCAATGTCTGTGGGTTTGGTGTATTTTTTGTCATTTTGGATTAATTCTGAGCATATCTGGGAATTCCCACCCAGGTTCCTAACATAACTAAAGAAAGCCTTGTGATTATCCTTAGTGTCCTGTGCAATTTTTCTCTTGAAGCTGGCCTTAGATGATTTTATGAGTGCCCGTAGTTTTTTGCTAATACTGATCAGAGATGCCTTCCCTTTTTGGGATTTTGCTGTATCATGTAGTAGCTTCCTCCTTCTATTGTATTGTTTGTTTATGACTAGGGTCCACCAGACAGGACGTCTACCTTTGGAGGATTGGGTCTTGGTTTTACTTGGGATTGCATGATCCATGCATTCCTGAAGGTGTTCATAGAATGTGTTTATAACAAGCTACAGGGCAAAAGAAGTACAAGTGGGAACGTTTACATAAACAATTTGAGTGTACTCATGTCGAAAAAATGGAACTATATTACTTTAAGGGCAGCAGTAAGATTCTGACACCAAAAAAGTTATTTAAACATCTGAGTACCTTAATGCAATTGTTCTGAAGAAGCCAACATACTGTTGGTGAAAACGCTCAACCAGTTCTCATAAGTTGTAGTTTTTACACTGTTTTTATTACTTGGTATTTTCATTGTTAATCTACGGCGAGTTTGTATTGTAATAAATGTTTTATCTGGAGCCTGCACTGCATTTCCTCTGTGTTCTTTCATTGTTTCACAGAGAAGATAGCATAGTTATTGGACTCAACAAATCAATTTTTCAGTAGTTGGACAATGGAGGAGCCAGCAGCACAGTCTCCAGTAAAAGCTCCCTCTGAGAAAGCCAAAATTGAAAACATACAGGCTGAAGTGTCGGCACTCAAGGGAGAAGTTAAAAAACTTTTACAGCTATTCACCGCATTAGCTCCATTAGCGGAGAATAGATAACAATCTTACAACAATGACCATATATACAACGGTATGGGGACATTGTTAAAAAGATTTCAGAATGGAATTTTTAGAGAAGAGGGGGAGCTGAGCAGCATTAACAACAAAGTAGTAGCAGTCCCTATAGACCACCCTAAGGAGAAACCAAACTGTGTAACCATCAGCACGGAGGTGGAGCAAATTAACGCGAATAAGGTCAAAACAGCTGTCTCTGCAGATCCACTCTGGTGTATATGGAATGGGACATCCAAAGGTAGTGATGCATCGAATAGTTTGGAGATACCCAATGGACAAGGAAGATATGTAGCAGGAGCAGACAGAAATTGTGACATAGATTTATCTGAGTTACAATTTCCCAGCCAGTTACGTGATAGTTTCAAACTGAATTCCATGGGGTTTGCATTTGATTTTTCGTTATATGATTATGAAGTGGATGAAGAAGCCCAACGAATAGGAACCAAACCCAAAAGGGCCATTCCAGGGAGGACATATTCCAACACAGTGGGGAAGACCACTAACAAAACAAAAGGTACTGTTCCATCACAATTATCGTATAACATACCCATAGGTAGAAGTGATCAAGGAGATGCAGCAACTAATCATGCTGATTACAATGAACAACTACAAACTTTTTTCACCCACATCTGTGACTTTGACAATTATGATAAAACAAAGCAATACAACAACACTAAAACTTCCAAAAAAATTGTACATTAAGAGATTGTATTTATTTGTTGGGGAAAAAAATGAGTGTAATGAGTGGTGTTAAGATGGACAATGCCTATCTACATAAATGTTTGACATTGAAAATAGTACCGATGGGATTGCATTTTTTCAAACAACCTATAGGGTTAGAAACTACCAGTTGTAGTAGAAATAAATTTAATCAGCTATTTAATGAATTTGGATACAGGTACATGAATTTATTGCTAAAATTCAATGATGTAAAATGATCAAATTTAATAAAAGAGGTTGAGGAATTAAATCACAGAATAGTTAGTGACTTGTTATTCCAACAATGGGAAAATTTATATAATAAACAATTTCAGGTAGTGGAAAAAAAGACATGGATAGGATATGAGAAAAAAATGCAAAAAAATATCTAGGGACATCACTCAATATAAGGAAAACAAGGCATATATATATGGAAAGAAATGGAACTAGAAAAAGAGAAGGATATTGACAAACAAAAAAGAAATGATGAAGTAAACAACAGAGGAAAGTACAGAACAGCTAATGATAGAGGTACAGGATATGTCAACAATAGGAATTATAGACAAAATTTTCAGAGAGGGTGGAACCCGCAATAGTGGAAAAAGAAACAAACAACAGTCATAGGGAAACAATACCCGGTGAATCATCAGAGGGGGAAAATACAGAGACACATACAAGGAAAGGAACCATTACTGAAACCAATGGAAAGAAGGGTTGAAGTGGTTAATAACAATGAAATAGTTGTGGAAGGAGTAACTCACAGTTACAACAACTTTAAAATTTACAATTATTCTAATTTTAAAGTAAACAGGGCACACTTTGATCTACTATCTAAGGGTATGAGGTATATACCAACACCCCAGTTTAGATTAGTGGACCATTTATGTTAAGTCAAATTGTTTACGAGGAAGCTAAATTTATCCATTTTGTTTCAGGATAAGAACAGTGATAGACCACAGGAGATTGTTTATAGGGAAAACGAGTTAAAGAAAAAAAGTACATATGTTCCACCTACAAACCTTAGAGTTGACTTGTATGAAAAACAAGTATTAAAGGATATATATAGACTTAAGAATAAAAACAAAGGGAGAAAAATACAAAACAATTTGACATTAGGAGAAAGGGAAGTATTAAAAAACCTAAGAGCAGATCACAAAATTCGTATAATGAAACCAGACAAAGGGGGAGGAGTAGTTATATATGACAAGATGGAATACACCAACAAAATGTTTTTTTTATTAACACAGTCAGGAATTATCAAACAGTATCTTTGAATGAGATCAATATAGCACATCAGTGTATAGATTCATATATAGAAGAATTTTGGATAGACAATCAAATCAGTTCTAAGGTGTATAATTTCTTAAAGGTACAATATCCGGTGTTAGCAACTTTAGTTGGGATTCCCAAGACACATAAAAGTATCACAGACCCCCCCCCCCCCCATTTAGACCAATCGTTTCAGGTAGCCAAGCAAAAACATTTCCATTAAGTGTAGTTATAGATACATGGTTAGAAGACATTTATAACCATATTCCACACCTAATCAAAGAATCCTGGGACTTTCTAGGAAACTTTCCTATTCAAGAGGATTTCAGCAAGCTTATATATGTAACAAATGATGTTATAGATTTATTTTCATGTATTCCTGAACATCTTGGATTGGAATCATTTTGCAATAGCATAAGGAAACACATGAACATAGACTGGGATAAGACAAGTTTGATTATGGACTGTATGTCTATGGTCCTTGAACATAACTATATTTACTATGAAGGAAAACATTATAGACAAAAGAGGGGTGTAGCAATGGGTTCTGCTTGCGTCCCGATATTTGCAAATTTAGTTATGTTGGACTGGGAGGAAACAGTGGTATTCCCCAACAATATGTTCAAATATGTGAAACATTACACAAGGTTTCTGGATGACATCTACATTTTATGGAATAGTAGTATGGCCGAATTGGGTACATTCATTTCTTATTTGAACTCTAGTTGTGAATTTTTAAAATTCACTCATTCAGTTAGTACTAATGGAATAGCATATTTAGATACATTTATTTCACATGACAGTAAAGGATTTAAATCAAATATACATAGAAAAAGTACATTTTCAAATGATTATTTACAATATAAGAGTAACCATCTGAAAAAAACTACTATACAATATCTATAAAGGGCAGTACATAAGGGTAGCCCGTATGACATCAAGATATAAGGACATGAAAGAGGAAATGGATTATGTGACTAGGTTATTCACAGACGGAGGATATGATAGAGAATTGATGAGAGATGTAAAACAGTATGTTATCAAGCAATGGGGCAAAAAATATGTACCAATGTTAGGGAGTTATGAAGAAACAAGACACATGTCAAACAATATTAACAAAACTGACAATATGGGAAAATATCAACGAGCATGTGTTTTAAAGTACAGTCCCTACGCACACCAGATTAAGCGAATTATGGAAACTCATTGGAAGACTTTTATGATAGATGACAATCTGGTTGGATACATAGGAGAAAGACCCCATTTTGTATACAAAATGGCATGTAATTTAAAAAGACTGTTAGAGAATAGTGAGATGAATAAGGAGAGTAGCTATATGGAAAATCAGTATAGGGCTACTAAAAAATGCGGTAATCGTAATCAGTGTGGGGCTATAATGGAGGAAAGAGAGTTAATGTTGGACAACATAAACAAGACCAAAATTAGATTCAAATCTGGAAATTGCAACACCAATTTTGTTATCTATATGGCAAAATGCAAAACATGCCCCGGATACTATATAGGTAAGACCGAAAGACCCTTTTTAAAAGAGGATATACGATCACTTATATAGCATCAAGAGAAAAGATGGTAATAATGCCTTGTATAGGCATATTGAAATGTCAGGGGTAGAACACAATTTTAAATTTGCCATATTAGAGCATATTAAATACAATCCGAAGGGAGGTAATGGGAAGGAGACACTGAGTTATAGAGAAGTATGGTGGCAACTTTTTACGGATGCTTCAAATACACCAGGACTAAATGACAATATAACAATAAAACCATTATTGCTGAACAGAATGTTACGAATGTGAGAAACTACTCTTGGCTTATATAACATAACAACAACAACAACACTTTTTAAGAGTGTATGAATAATTAGAAAGAATGGTATATGTTATAATTATTTGGTGAAAATGTTTTTGAAGGCAGTAAACAAATATTGTCGATGCACACTTAACTAAACACATAGAAATTTCACTAGGGGATTTTAACTACATGATGTCTTACTATAAAATTTATTGCATTTTATTTTTATTTTTTTATTCTTAAATAGTTAGAATTTGTATTTAGAATTTTAACAGTGATGTACAATATAACAAGCTATAGGGCAAAAGAAGTACGAGAGGGAACGTTTATATAAACAATTTGAGTGTACTTTTGTCGAAAAAATGGAGCTATATTACTTTAAGGGCAGCAGTAAGATTCTGGCACCAAAAAAGTTATTTAAACATCTGAGTACCTTAATGCAATTGTTCTGAAGAAGCCAACATACTGTTGGTGAAAGCGTTCAACCAGTTCTCATAATTTGTAGTTTTTACACTGTTTTTATTACTTGGCATTTTCATTGTTAATCTATGGCGAGTTTGTATTGTAATAAACATTTTATCTGGAGCCTGCACTGCGTTTCCTCTGTGTTCTTTCATTGCTTCACAGAGAAGATAGCATAGTTGTTGGACTCAATTAATCATTTTTTCAGTACATCTATTAGTATGTCTTCATTATTATTTAATATTGCACCAGAGTCCAGGGTACACTCCCAGTTTTCACATTAGATTTTTATTTCAGTTACGTGCTTAATGTCTGTAAGTAGTAAGCAGTATGTTTTGCTGGAAACACCAATTTAACCTAAAGCCTAGGTAGCGTGGTGGGTTAATGCAGTGTGCTATAGACAAGGGGTACATGGATTCAACACTTAGCAGAGGTGCTTATTTTCCACATGTGAGTTACAATGTAATAGACACATATAGACATTAAAGCTCTTTAAAGCTCATTTAAGCTGAGCTAATTGAAGAGGTGTGGCTCACTGCACCCCACAAATCCACGCAAACTTGTGCTAAAAAAATATAAAGAAAAGGGGGTGATAGGAAAGTGGTGAAATGGGGGCAAGCAGGGGGAAAACAATGTGAAAGGCAGGTAGGGATGTGCAGGATGGATGTAGGAAAGAACCATTGCTATCTATTTCTTGTTCAGCAAATGCTGTACATTTTGACAGGATTTGTAGATGAATTTGAACTGTCAAAATCCAAAGAGAGGGGTGAGGACAACATAAATGCATTGTCAAGCCAACTGGACCAAATTAGTTGTGTCCAGTGGACACATGTGCCAGATAGAGAGCTATGTATCAGGTGATATTTATTTTGTGGGACAGATGCCATTTTTTTTTTTTTTTTTTTTTTTAAGGAGAGAGTGGAATGTTGGAGAAGGGACATAGTTATGCATGAGGAAGTAGATTGGGTAGGGGCAGATGCAATAGCAGACAAACAAGATGGAGAAGACAGCAAACAGAGGTGGTGTGTGATACATTGGGGGTAATCACCTTGGATGGAGAGGGTGTTGTAGAATTGGAGTCACATGTGCCTCCAGATGGCGGCAGCATGACTGACATCCCCATCTATGGGCAATCAACACTGTTCCTTCACAGCTCTATTGTGCCCTCAATCTTGTGCAGGAAACATTCAAAGGCCCAATGAATAATCCTGTGCTCCATGACTGTTAGTTCTTATAGGGTGACTGCAGCACCTCCACCACTGCTCCTAGATGGAGCCTGGGCCCCATTCCCTGAGGCAGTTTTACCTGATGCCATAGGTAGTGCAGGGGCAGTGGAGGGGGCAACACCAGCCTGAGTCCCAGACATACTAGGACCCGATGACCCAGCCAATTGAGGCAAGGTAGGTGAATCATTGGGGAAATGGCTTAACCTGATGGGCTATGATGATGAAGGTATAGCAATACATATAGGTTAGTTTTGAACAAAACATAGTAATAATAGCATGCCAGAACAGTGGAAATAACTCAATTACATATCAATGCATATTATGTGAAACACAACAATACTTGACAGAAGAGGCAGTATGTTAACAGCATGCAAGTAACAATTACAGCATAAGGCCAAGAAAATAGGCAATTCAAAAAGATATGTTAATATGAAACCATTATAATACATAATAATAATAATAATAATACACATGCCCCAAAATACGCACAGTTTGACAACATATGTGAATAGTAAACCATAACCAATGGATAACAATAACAATTAAATGAAGATAAGTGGTGGGGAGAGAGAGAGAGAGAGAAGCAGTCCATTATTACCATTATTGGCTATTTACTTGACAGCAGTGCTACTATCTATTCTATGGTCTGTCTTTCTTTATGTGAACAAGATCCCTATAGCTGCTGTAGCACATGCATACATCTAAAGCTATTCACATAGGATAGTATGGACCAAGCAGTAACAACTGTGGGTACACAACTACACAGAACACTGACACATCAGCTGGACTATATAATTACCAAGGTGTACTATGGGATGATGTAGTGATACTTTGCAATTTAGGTAATCATTCTGATGGTAATCCTGTGACAGATAGATTATGCACTAATTACATTGCGTGACAGCATGACACTTGAAAGACATGTATGTGTACAGTACAGAAACAGAACAATGACCATGCCTTGCTTGGCAGGCATGGGGATAGAACCCAGCAGGGTACTTACATATTATCGCAACCAAGTTTCTAACCTGGCAAAATTCATTATCTTTTGGTGAAAATATTTATCTTAACCTTAAAAGGGGTGTGTAAACTATTAAGTGCTACTCTGTCACATTGGGTATGAGGCAGGAAGAGGAATACCAGTCTAATGTTGTCTTCCTGGGTGGCATACTTTTCCGATATAACTTAATGTAACATAAACTAAACATGGATGGTGCCTTAGAGTTCTTATTACTTTTACAAGGGAAGAAAATTCTAGTTGTGTGGGACATCTTATCAAAATAATATGTTTAAAGAAGGAATATATTCAGCAATGTGTACTTTTATATAATTTTAAGTAAGTTTTACAGCAAAAATGTATCAAAGTGCGATGGTAGCTGTAGGGAATAATTGCTTGGTAGTTTCTTGGTCTGTGCTGAAAAACTGACAGCTATCGTTGTCATAATCAGCTTCAGAGTCATTGTTACTTTTATCAGGGAAGAAAATCACAGCTGTGTGAGACATCTTTATCAAAATGAGATGTACAAAGGAGTTTAACCTTTCAACTAATGATAGTGCACTAACTTTTATATCTTTTCTTTCATTGTAAGGATGCCGTTAATATTAAAGAAAAGTGGTCGGCAAGTGAAGGGCTTGGAAATGGGCTGTTTGTCTTGTCGGGAACCTGGTTGTGATAAAACTAATTATTCTAAACTAACTTTTATATCACCACTTTCTTTGTAAGGATACTTTTAAAATTAAAAACAAAAACTGGTAACAATCACAGATTATGGTGTCAGCACATAAAGGGCTTGGAAATGGGCTGCTTGCCTTGTTGGGAACCTGGTTGTGATAATACATAAGTACCCCCAATAGCAATGATTTTAGGCAGAGGACATCTGCATGGAATGTATGAATTGGATGCAGCAAATTTGAACAGACACTCCAGGCGTACAGCCATACCAAGATTACAGGATATTTATTTAATTTTATGTTATTATTATTACATTTACTTCCTTTATGTTATGCTGTACTTTCACATCTTGCTAATAATTTGTAACAGTCTGTGACATCTAAACACACAATTATTTACTGATAATATTGGCTACCTCACCCATTTACCCATAGTTCCTGTGGAGAAAGAATCTGTAAACATTACATGATTGATACTGTAATATTTAGTGCTACATAGCACTGGAATGAAACCCAGCTCTGTGTGTGGCAAAATGTGCTACAGACAGAGCATTTAACAAACTGAGCTACTGAGTCACTGCTGACATCTGACTCACTATTTGCCTAGAACTCACCTGGAACTAATATATGACCTGGTAGTAGTACGACAGTTGTATACTTAGAATGCAGTGACAGTAGAACACACATGCATGAATTACAAGCATGACAGAGATGGTAGGTAATCTATAAGTTAGTATATAGAATGCAGGTGTACACAATATATTGTTATTTGCTTGAAATATCTGTGAAGTCAACAAACAATATCAGATGATGGAGTGGGCTCACTCACCTATATACCTTGATTATCTACTGTTTGTGGATGACAGAGCATTATGTGAACAATATTGGCCCAGAAGCAGCCTTGAATGGTAGTGTATGTGTTAAATAAAACATTTGGCAGCCATTATATTTGCATTTTACCACTATTACATTGTTATACTTGACTGCAGCACCTTACCTTACAGCCTGAATGCATACAGTTGTACTGCAATGGCTAAATCAATACAATCCTGATGTACACAATTTACCTTGTTGTTATTGGTATCAGTTCATGTGTTATTACAGAACAGTTGGCATTATTCATTTCTTGACAAATAGCTCTAATTTCACACTTATTGCACTACAGACTTTATTGTACATACTTTAATGCAGTTTCTGGTACTGTTTCGAGTTTTTATTGGACAACAGTTGTCATTATTCAGGTCTTGCAATACAGCTTTACTTCCACAGTTATTGCACTACAGATTTCATTGTATATGCTTTAATTTAGATAATGGTATTGTCTCATGTTTTTATTGCACTCCAGTTGACATTATTCATGTATTGCACTACAGCTCTATGTCCACATTTATTGCAAAACAAACTTTACTGTACGTACTTTATTGCAGTTAATGCTTTACTCTTTCTTGCTTATTTCACTACAGCTAGTATAATACATCCATACTCGCCACACTCACGGCACAACCTGGCCAAGCGACCGGCATGTGTCTTGAGGTTGTGAACTCTATCCTCTGCAGCTGCTTGGAGTGAAGCACAACATTATGCATACCGGTTTAGTAGACATTCAGATTCGACATTGGTGAAAAAGAGGTAAATATGCTTACATACATGTGTGACATTCCCTGCCCAAAATTCTTGGTCTTGGTTGTCTAAGAGATCCCCCTTTGATCTCTTCAGGTCATCATGATGGTGAGAACACTGCTCACCTGTGCAGGGGATGCCAGCTGCACTGGTGATTTCCCTTGCCAGCTGGTTCTAGGCATCTGCCTTGCTCTCTAACCCTGGTAACACCCCTGTAAAAGCTGGTCTTCATGTTTTTTTAATAGGAGTCCAACCATGACCCTGGACTCCAGAATGTCCCAATGCTGCCCCTGAAAGATCAAACCCTCACCACCACATGCCATAGTATCCTTCAGAGACAGAACTCCAATGGATTATGCTGTATTCCCACCTATTGGGCTTAATATAGCCTGTTTTCCAACCCTTACACATCATTGGGCAACATTTATAAATGAAGCATGTCAGCAGCATGCAAACCAGGGCAGCTGAGCTGAGCAGTGCAAAAACTTGAGGACCCATATGTTTAGCAGTGCTTAACAGTGCACAAACCAGCCAAGCAGAGTGAAGCAGTGCATAAATAATTTCAGCTGTCATTGGGTTTATGCAGTGCTTAGCAGGTCTTAGCAAGTAATTAGTGAAGCGCAGTAGGCCAGAATTTATAATTGGTATAATTTGTATTTAAAAAAAATATACTTATTTTCCCTTCCATGTATTCAAACCCTCCACTTACTGCTCATGAGGTCGTACCTCTACCCATGTAGCTATGAGGATATGTGGAGTGCTACTATATCTGTACATAAACCTCTGAGCTACCTATAAGCACTGCAACCCACTCAGCTATGCTTAAACATGACCTTTAAAAAAATATTTAATTGCATTCATTTTCTAATTTTTAGATGTCTGGCAGGTGTCTCAGCACCACTTAGCATTGCTGCACTCCATGCTGCACCACACAAACATCCTTTTTTTAAAAAAAGAAAATAAAACACTTAAAACAATAAAATAAACATTGACATAATACGATTGGACAGTGCAGGGAGTGTCTTACTCATCAGTGGACACAGTTGACACTACACTCCCTGCACTGATTCCAGAACCATGATCCATGGCTCTCCCTTAGAAATGCACTATGATTAATATGCATAGAGTGCTGTCTTGGGGGAACTGTGTACCCGAACATGGTGACATTCCATGTAGGCTCTACACTGTGCTTACGCAGATTTTATTAAATCCTGGGGATAGAATTTTTTACGAATTGTTTCTTTTTTGGTTGCAATGTACAGAGGGAAGATGTCAAAGGATGAGATAGTGAGTTTTGCATATGCTAGAAAGGAGAGAAAATAATCAACATATTGTGAAAAGTAGAAGAGAGGTGGAAGTAAATTGAAGTGGAAATGGAAAATATGGAGGATTATGGCAAGGGCAGGATCTTGAGTTCAGGAAGTAGTTTTTGACTTCAGTTTTCAAGCAACTGGTAAAATTAATGCTAAAGATTAAGAGGAAGCCTATTCCAAGTCTGGGACACTAAGGTTTTGTAGAGAAGTTTGCCAATATTTTTCTTTGGTTTGTAGATGTCTAGAAGGTTCTGGTCAGAGCTATGAAGTGAGGAAGCTAGGATATAAAGGGATACTATGTAAGAAACAGCAGGACAGGCTAAGGGTTTATTTAGTAGGGAGTGTGTGAGCCACAGCTGGGAAAGAAGCAGTAGCTGGGGGAATTCAAGCCATTGAAGTTGTTTCAGGGTAAGGCAATAATGTAATTTATATGGTTGGTTACAGGAGAATCTTGTTATATTGTTATAGGTTTGTTTGAGTTTGGTAAGTAGGGATGACTGGAGATGTTTAAGGATAGGAAAGGGATACAGAAGGCAGGGAAGGAGGCAGGATTGAGCTAGAGTGAGTTTGGAGTTGGGAGCTTGGAATTTTTTATTTGTATAGAGAAGACCCAGTTTTGGTCAGTTTTTTAATACTGTGTTGTATATGGATGTCAAATTTTAGCTGGTCATCAATTATAGCACTAAGTAGCTTGTTGTTTGGTTCTGCTTTGATAAGGGTGTTATCAAAAGAAGAAATGGTGAAGGTGGATTTATGGTGGGAGAGAAATTTGGGAAGGAAGAGTAGGAGGTTAGTCTTTTTGGGGTTAAGTATAAGTTAGTGGTCTGTTAGTCATTTTCCACACATGAGAAAGTGTTTTGAGTGATGAAAAGAAGGTTAGAGATGTTGCCTGAGAAAGAGATGAGAGTAGAGTCATTGGCATGTTGTATATGGGAGGAAGTAGTGCAGGAGGAGTCTCGATTATTAGTGTTGATGTTGAAAAGGAGAGGACCAAAGATTGAGCCTTAAGGGATGCCAGTCTGAATAGGTAGGAAAGGGGAACAGTGGATTGCCATCTGACAGACTGGAGCCTGTTTGAGAGCTACCTAGAGAACCACTGAATAGTAGATCGGGAGAGGTTAAGATCAGTTAGTTTAACAAGCAGCTTGGAATGAGAGACAGTATCAAACGCTTTAGAGAAGTCAAGGAAGAGGCAAGATACAAAAAGATTTTTACTGGTTAAAATACTGTGAATTGTATTTGTTGTTGTTTTTAGTGATTTGGAGGGGTTTGAGGGATTGATGTGTAATGCAGAGGTGGCTTGGATTCACTTGCAAGCATTTTTATGTGAATTGTAACCAATGGACTGTTCATTTTCAAACCCTTATCATGAAAACATGTGCAATTTTGTGATGCTGTGGGAGTTATGAAAATTCTAAGAAGCATCCAAGTTACTTTTTCCTGTCTAAAAATACATTTTGAATCATGTGCTATGATGTCAAAGAATACAAGTTAGATAATAAGCAAAAGATGGTGAATTTCATTCTAAACTACTATCAGTTATTACATAGTTATGAATGCTTGCTAGTGATAGTATACTTGACATGCAATAGCACCCAGGAAAGTTATGCTATGTTATAAACAAAGTATAAAAATTATAGTTTCTTACATATGTAAATGTTATTATTGAAATGTTATCAAACAGGTAAAAATAACATTCACACTTTTCCAAGTTAAACCTGGATCACACATAATTGTAATTCTATTAATTCAAGGCTATATGCTATTTCTCCTTTAAAAAATGACAGTCTGCTTTATATTAAATATTTTTTACAAATAGGGCTTACGGAGTCATTGAATGTTATTTTTTTAAATACACCAGCCATTTAGTCGTTAACATACTTTGACATTTTTTTTGTTTGTTACTGGTTTGGAGGGGTTTGAGGGATTGATGCATAATGTAGGGTCGACTAGGATTCACTCGTAAATATTTTTTGTGTGAATTGTAGCTGGTAAATTGTTCATTTGCAAGCCCTTGTCATGAGGACCAGCTTGAAGCAGCCCAGTTAGAATCAGGAGCACTTTTGTGATGCTGCAGGTGTTCTGAAAATTTTAAGAATTGTCCAGGTTACTTCTTCCTGTCTAAAAGTAAATGATCATAATATTTTGAATCATATGCTAAGATGTCAATGAATACAAGTTAGATAATAAGAAAAAGAAAGTGAATTACATTCTACAACACTACCAGTTATTAAATAGTTATGAATGCTTGCAGTATACCTTATACTAACCAATAGAAAGACACTTTTTGATAAAAACATCAGGATTGTGTTTCTCTGTTATTGTCTCTTCTTAATGATAACAAAACTCAATATCTCAGAACAATTTATTATGGAAAATTTGAATCTTAAAAGGGAAGATTTTTCAGATGTTTGTTCAGATACTATTAGACATATTTAAGGAAAAATAGGACTGATTTTAACATTAGTACTAGATTAAAGAGTATCAAATATAAAAGGGTAAATATAAATGTTCTATTATATGATATTCTACACTAGGGTTATAGCTAAAGTGTAAAACCTAGGAATACTGTAATAGTACAAGACATAGGGCCGGATTCACAAAACCTCCATGTAAGACTTAATATGTCTTACTTGGAGGCTGCAGTTGAATGGTATGATGTCAGCGTGCCATGAATATTCATGAGGGCATGCTGACTCATCCATAACTCTTACACTGACTGAGTAGGCAAGCAGGAGATGTGTTCGACTGCCGTGCAGTCTAAAAGTCCACGCCCCTGCAAGGTTTTAAAAAGCATAATGTCAACAGACAAGAGCAAGTCCGCTCAAATGTACTTGCACCCAACACCACACTCCTTGACACTGTAAACCCCCATCAGAGTTATAAAACGGAAAAAATTTGTTTTTTTTTTCAATCCACGATATAGCTGCCCGTATTTGCGCTTGTTGCATGAGTGTGCCCATTGCTTAACCACAGTTAGCAATTGTAACATTGAAGAGCATATAAGAATTACTTATGCAAATTAATCCAAATAGCAATAGCATAATGGTAGCGCATATGCACAAAGAGAAGGCATTCATGGTTCGAGTCCCACCACTCCCCTTCTTATTTATGTTTTAAATCAGTATTTGAAATAATACCAGACAAATATGATTAAAATTTAATAAAAGCAGTGACATGGCCAATGTATGAGCGAACAAAATATATATTTTGAAAAGACCTAGATATATAATAGCCTGCCATTAAGCAACGTTTTACACAGCTAAAAACACAGGTGTCCATAGTTTAATAGCACTATACCCATCTAAACAGAGTTGCCCATAGTTTAATAGCGCTTCGCCCAGCTAAACAGAGTTGCACATAGTGTAATAGCGCTATACCCAGCACAATAGAGTTGCCCAGCATTTAAAAACGCTTTACCCAGCTCAATGTGTTTGTGCAGACGTGCGCGCCGTGCCAACCAGGGCACCATAGGGCACAGGGGAGCAACGTAGAGCTAAGTTGCTTAAATGCAGCCACACCCACTAGCCTGTCTAGACAGCATTAAAATAATAGAATGACAAGGTTTGAAGCCAGGACCTTTTGCATCATAATCAAAGTACAGAACCACTAAGCCATGACAACATAGGGGAAACAGCCACTATTAACATACATAAACTTAGGAATGGTAGTTTAACCATTACTAAGCAGGTCTGCAGTCAGCGGAGAATTTTACAAAATGGCCAATCACAAAAAAGTGTGGGAAATGTGGCATATTTAAGCCCCACAGGTGGGAATACACACCATAACTGACTGTAGCTCACATCTGTGGTCGGAATGTCTGGTGTTGGAGAGGGAGTGCACTTCCGAGCGCAGAGATGGGGCACTGAGGAGTCCAAATACATGGTTTGGCTCCTAGTCCACCGTCACAAGGCAAGATTCCTGCTGGGCCAGTTCTAAGGGATGGAGTACAAGGCAGAGGCTTGGAACCGGTTAGCTCATGACCTCACCAGTGCCACAGGCATTTCCCGGACTGGTGAGCAGATCCATCACCATCATGCGGACCTGAAGAGACAAAAGGAGGACTGCCTGAACCAGTGGATACAGGAGTCCCGTGGGATGCGGGATGCCCCACAACTGAGTATGTAGCTATGGAATGCAGTATGTAAGGATTTAAAATTGAGTATGTATAACGGATAGGAATCTCTCAATATCCCTTCATTTACTTTACAGCTGCAGGTGACCGTGTTACGCATCAGCAAGCCTATGCTGATAGGCTGCTAAGGCTGCACCGCCAGGCAGGTTAGTGATTATTCTGCATGTATTGTTATATAAAATATGGGAGAGAGCATGAAAGAAAGTGTTGTAGTCCAATAATACAGCCATAAAATTGACTGAATAAGTACTTTGCATGTACTGTCAGATAAAAACTTTAGAGAGGCAGAAAAAGAGTGTAGTAACCCATTAAGAAAGGTAACAAATGTCTGGAATAATAGCTCTGCAGGCACTGTCATATAAAATAATATGTGAGTGAGCCTGAAAAAAGAGTGTGCTAACCTATTAATAAAGGTATAATATGTCATGAGCATGTCTGCCATATATACCGTTAAAACAAATAAATGAGTTAGCCTGTGGAAAAGTGTGTAATGTCATTAATAAAGGTCTAAAACCCAGAGTGTGTCTGTTTCACTTAGTATGAAATGTTGTACCCTTGCATTATACAAATAGTAATGTGTTAGAAAGTGCTGGCAACCCAGAGTTCTGCAGTCCCATCTAAAGTGGGTGATGGAAGTGCTAGTAGCTGGAAAGTAAATATACAGTCCTCAACAGTCAGTTACTGACTGGCATGCATAAGTAAATCTGGCACATGAGTAGCATGCGAACATGTTCCCCAGAAATGTAAGTGTGCTTCAATAAATGCAGGGTTCTGTACAATTAGAAGTGAAAATGTCATGTGAACATCCAGATATGTCAATAAAGAAATATAAATGCAACCATGAAATATGTAGCAGTAATATCTGCATCCTGGACAGTTAGTATGTGAGATATAGGTCAAGTATAGATTGAACTAGCCAAACCCACTACACAACCTAATGCATGGTGGCAAGTGTAATAATACATGCAGGGAATATACACCTGCAGTCACTAGGAATGTAGTGTAGAGTAAAAGTGTTTATAAGATATTAATGGAGGTTTTTCTACACCCTACTGTTTGTGCATAAACCATGCAATTCCGCACCTCAATGGGTATGTGTAATCTTAAATATTTGTCGGGATATATGTCCTATTATTCCATAAATATTTGCACTCATGTTGATGCAAGTGCCCTGTTTAAACACCACGTTCATGGTGGCCTGTTGCTACCAATTATCCCTGCATGTGGTTGGAATAACCACTGTTGTTCAATATATGCATGTGATATGTTTGCTGTTCAACCGTTGGAACTGTGGTATGTTGGGTTAATAGGAATATTACTGCATGCTGTTACAACTAATCTGGAATGCTGTTGTTTATGTTGTAATGAAACACACCGAATCACAGAACATATGGGAAGGCCGGTCCCAGCGGACCCACCTGTCCCTCCTCAGTTGGCGAGTGCACCTGGTGCCAGTGGCTCTGGTGCCCAACCCGGACTCCCTTCCTCTGTTGTTCCTGTGCCACCTTCGGGTGGAAGCACTGCAGGGGATAGGGCTCATCCCCCCATGCAAGCGTGGGCGGAGAAGGGCCACCCATCACCCTTCAAAGGGTCCGGGCTGTGGTGCATAGGGAGAGCCAGCGTTCAGTCGCTGATCGCCTATGCCAGCTTGAAGCGAGAGTGGCACGTCTCATGGGTGAACCTGCCCATCCTACTCAGCCCCCAGCACAGCCACTCCCGGGGCTGTGAAGGTGCAGTGGTGACTGCCCATGGGTGGGGATCTCAGTTCCACTGTTACCATCTGTGGGCTCATGGGCTTGCGATTTCCAAACAACCTTCCCTGTCAATTTTGTTCACCCACCCCATGTGTCAAATTCTGCCCCTGTATGCATCTTGTTTGTCTTGTCTGTTTACCTCCCCAACCTACCTCCCCAAATATACCTATTTCCCCTACCTCACTTACCACTCTCACCTAAAAAAAAAAAAAAAGGGCAATCTGTACCCGAAAAAAAATTACGCCCCATACATAGCTTCCCATTTTGCACACATGTCCATAGGACATGTACACCAATAATTCTAATTGGCAGTGCAACAAACTATGTTGTCCTCCCCCCCTCTCTCGGGGGTGGAAGGTCTCAAAACTCACTCCAAATTTTCAACATATGCACAGCTGTTGCTGTTAAAGAAATGGGTGACTATGGGCCTTCCCTACACCCTTCCTGCACATCCTGAGCTTGTTTTCCTACTGTCTGTCCCTCTCTGTGCCCCCTTTTTTCACCACTTTCCTATCTCCCCATTTTCTTTTCTTTAAAAGAAATTAGTGCAGGGGTTAGTGGGAGTAAGCACTTTTAAGCAGTAGTTAGCAGGGGTGCGCGAGTGTAAGCATTGCTAAGCATCACGCAAACCCACGCCAACCTGCTTACAACTGCTTAAAAGTGCCTTAGTCACTCTGTATGACAAGGCCCTTGTATTGCTCAGCAGCAAAATAAAATACCCTTGTCAGTCTTAATCCCCACACCTTGGACTCACCAGTCTGCATGATGTACCACTAAGGCACAGCAAATATACAATAACTTGGTGCTGAAAGAAATATAACATGCATTACAAGGAGTGACTGTAAAGGGAAAATAGGAAAGCAATAGGAATACATTGCAATAAAGAAATATAACATGCATTACAAGGAGTGAATGTAAAGGGAAAATAGGAACACCATAGGAATACATTGCAATAACTACTGTTGTATACCAGTTAATTCCCTAATTCCAAAAGAAAGTACATACTCCCATGTATCCAGTGTTAGCATTAGGAGGTGTGAGTAAACTTACACACTGAGAAGAGTGTACTGGAAGAAGCAACAGTCAGGTTTCAGTACAACATGCATTTCACTGGCTACAACCCAGCTTCAGATATGAGACATATACCAACCTTCTGACTGACACAACAGTGTCCACAGCAAACAAACATGGTCCCCACCTTGCAAAACTGAAAGGCCTATGCCTGCCTTCCTAACCTATCATTTTATAGCAGTTTCCTGAAATCACAGTGAGAACTGCAATTACCACGCAGCAGGCTGCATGCAATCACTAAATGGTGGGCACCAACTGGTGCAGAGGCCATCACATGCACATTTGCAGATACCTACAAAAGCAGCCTGTACTTGCTGTCCACACATGCAATAATATCATTGCAGCAACTGGAGAGAGAGAGAGAGTGAGCGAGAGAGACACACAGACAGACAGACAAACAAATATTCAACCAGAGGCAGTTGGAGACCAACCCAATAAATAGCAACAAACAGAGGCAGTTGGAGAAACCAACCAAAACAAAAGAAAAACAACAAACAGAGGCAGTTGGAGACACCAACCGACCAAAACAAAAAAACAAACAAACACAGGCAGTGGAAGATACCAAACTAAACAAATAATAAAAAAAAAAACATCAACAGGTACAACAGACTGAGGTGAGAAATACAAAGGTAAGGTATGTAACATGGATGTATTTGCTAGCATCTGAATGATGTGTCTGAAGGGTACTCTACATTCTGTGAACACTCCTTATGTGGTAGCAGTCCATATCTATATGTATATGCAGATGCGCACAAGGCAAGGGGCATACTGCAACTGTTAGTGAAGGCTGGACATATATATGTATTTGAAGGTTGCTATGTGCACATATCTATGTAGGTTGTAGTGTGTGGCATTGAAAACAGCAAGCAATGCAGGTATATGTCATGTGGTGGTTAAATGCTGTGGGACTGAGTTACAGCCAGTGAGGTCTGCTACGGCTGTACGGCCTGAGGACAGCGAAATGCATTCCGCACAACACTGTGCAATATTATTACATAATTTTATGTCTCACAACTGTTCCATAATTGATATTCCCACCATGAAAGGTGGGCAGTACATGTGCATATATGTGCATGTATATGTACAGCAATGGCTGTTTACAAGTATGTGTGTGTGTGTGTGTATATATATATATATATATATATATATATATATATATATATATATATATATATATATATATATATATATATATATATATATATATATATAGATATATATACATATATATATATATACACACACACACACACACACACACACACACATGTATATATATATATATATATATATATAGATATAGATATATGCATATATACATATATATATAGATATATAGATATATATATATATATATATATATATATATATATATATATATATATATATAGATATATACATATATATATAGAGATATATATATATATATATATATATATATATATATATATATATATATATATATATATATATATATATATATATATATATATATATATATATATATATATATATATATATATACATATATATATATATATATATATATATATATATATATATATATATATATATATATATATATATATATGTAGATATATATATATTTATATATATAGTGAGAGAGACACAGGGTCAGACGTATTGCAACAGGTGCCTGGTGACCAAGGCATGGACTGACCACCAGTGCTGATACTGCAGTACCATACCCCATTCCAAAGCACTTTACCCACTAACTACCAGATAGGTGGTTGCCTGACTAATACTGATGGTGACAGAAGGGAACATGGGACACAGGTGGACAATAGTCTTCCCTTTGATATTCACAGTGCCACACTAGTCTTGTAATCTGTCTACGTGGTACGTGTTATCACAAACGATGTGTCATGTACGGAAATATAGGTCAGTGTTCCCCTGTACTCATCACAATGCCCCATGGGGTATGTACCTCACATGACAACTACAGCAAGTGGAAATGCCACAGACATACCTCACAAAGGGTAATACTACCTTGAAACACATACCCTATGCAGACTGACTTACATAACCACAGCTACAGCGCATTGTATACTGCCCACCCAGAGGTTACCTCTGCCGAACATACAGAGGTATGCCACACCCATAGCAGTCAGACAACCATCATGTCAACACATCACAATCCCACCGGGCTACACGGCCTAGGTCCCTAATCCCCGCAACCTCACTAAACAGCACATGCTGGAGGGATAGGCTTCTATTGGCAAATATGCCATACTCTGGAGTAAACCACCCAGCATGAACAAACAAGGCTCCTCAGTAGCAGATGTCAGACATACCCCTGATGAAGTTCTGGGGGATAGGTAACATGCTCTGGAAATCTCTTCTGTGTATCCGGTTGACAGGAAGAAGTGAAATCTAACTACATGTGTGTCAAAGGCCAGGGTAGCATATGGGTAGGCTGCTGCAGGCCCCAGGGACAATAGCGTATTACCTACTTATGACACAATGCACACAGACATGTACACAGTGCAATACCTGCTATGTGAGGTGGAATGAGTGTGACAGTGAATGTGTGCAAGGTCTGTAACGGTGTGATAGCTAAGTGTGAGGTTATTTCTGTCATGGTCGTTTGTGTCCTAAGTGTGAAGCCAGAGAAAGATGTGTCAGTTACTAGGATGCAGACATAGTAGGATGGTATATGTTGTGATGTAGTTTCTTGTGTATGACTGTGGTGTCCCATCATAGGCTGAAGCAATACATGTATGCTCAGTAAGTGGTACTGCTGGTGAATCCAGTTGACATTTGAACTGTTGTACCACCTGAAGCTGTAGGCCTAAACAGCACAGTATGGTGTATGTTCACATTCCCTAGTAACACTGTCTTGTGTGTTTCCTGTAGTCTGCACAGATTACATTCCTCAGGCATAGGTATCTGTAAGGTACGCAGGAAATGCTCATCTGTGTCAACATACATTTGTGTGTTGTATGAATGTCTGATGTGTGTGTAATGATGCCTGTACCATGTCCGCAATAACATGTGTGATGCAGGGTTTGCGTGTGTACCTAGCAACATGTATACTCTGTTACAGTAGTATGCCAGCTTTATTAACAACTGTGCACATATGTTAGGTAGGGGTATGGCATCAATGAGTAGGGTGGGTTACTGGTTATACTGTAACTGTACTTCATATTCATTGCAATGGATGATATATTTCTGCATGCATTAGCTTGATATGTACCCCCTGGCAAGGCTGTGCATTGGATCTCAAACAGTGAGCCGAGTGCTGGTGTATACTGGTGTGTCATATGGAGTGTGGCAGGCACTGTCATCCAGTTGTGGGCTGAGCACTGATATGTGGTATTGAATGTGAGCATCCCCTGACAGATGAACAAATGCTATATATGGCAGTTAACTGATATCTGTACTGTATAATGTTAAGTGTGCCACATGACTTGCTCACACATATTGTTTACTTGTCTTCCAGGCTTATGGCTCATCACAGGAATCCCTGCTACACAGCCACAGAGGAACAGGAAATCCACCACACCCTGGTTCAGCACTATACCCTGCTGTTTTCTAGGGCTAGCCAGCACCAGCAGGAGAATACTGAACTGTGGCAAGAACTTGTTCATCGGGTAAATAATATAGGCATGCATAACTGGACATATGAGCAGGTACGCCATCACTGCAGTGATTTAATTAGATATGTCTGGCAGTGTGTATCTGATATCCACAGACAACAGCTTGCCACAGGTGGTGGGGTGGCCATACATCCCCCCCTCGCCAGAGTGGAGGAACTGCTGCTAAGTGTGGCGGCTCCTGGCCTACAGCAGCAACAACATCACACATGTGTCATCATGGAGGCTGGAGCCACCCAGCATGGTGACATGGAGTGTGCAGGTAACATGCCCTAGCTGTAGACTACTGTTACCTGTATTGTTAGATTATGTATGTGTGAGATGTGTACTGTGTTTAGCAGTTGTGCTGCCTATTGTGTGCAATACTGATAATTTGAATAGTATCTGTACACCTATGCCTGTTGTTCTACTGTAGTTTATCACACTCACAGTAGCAATGCCACAGTTGTGGCCACTGACAAACTGTGTCATATTCTTGCAGGTTCCTCTGGTGTGACAGCAGGGCAGACATTACATGCTGGTGAGTGTGTTAACAATTTAAACTTGGTATTGAACTGTGCATGTCATAGGTGAGGTGTAGGCCATGTACACATAACACACCTACACATAATGCATGCTGTGCATGTTTGCTGTGAGACGTGAAACATCTCAGTAATGTCAGCAGCTGCCTCAATCACATGCAATGCACAGATCATCAGACACAAATGTGGCAACACTGTACTGCACATTGGATAGGTATAGTTGACACACATGTACACAACATAACACGTTTGTCATACGCAGTACACCTCAACATGCTACACATAGTGTAACCGGACTCCCGCTGCCAGGTCACACTTCAGTATCCCACATGTCGTCCACACACCACACATAATATACCCGAGGGGTAGGGACCTAGCGTGGAGCTGTGCAACACTCCTCAACACATAACACAGTCATGTTAGGCAATGCTCCCTATTGGGCACCTCATACACCCTTGTGCAACATGGCTGTGTAATTGTGAACTTAGCCACGGCACTGCGGTTCAGGTACAGCATGTTAGGCAGTGGTCTAGCACACTTTAGTGCCCTTGAGTGACCACATGATGCATGATGATGATGGCTAATGGTACTACACCCCATACTGTCACAATGGCCATGTCCAGAATTGGTGTCCCATCACGTATACATGCACCACTCATCCTCTGTGTGTACATAGCATGCATGTGCTACACCTGTGTCCACAATTATCTGCTACAGACACAGACACTGCAATCAGACATGGAAATCCATTTGACACACAGATAACACATGCAGCCATGGTATGTATACCTGTGTGTGATGGTGCACAGGACATTGCAGAGCTTATAATACTTGCACAGAAATGTTGTGTCCTTGTACACATTGTGTTCCAGGGTGTAGGCAATCACTGAACATGTACACACATGCACCACAGCCATGTACACTGTCATAAACTATGGCTCTCTACACTCACACTGCATGGACTTTATCAACACTTATTCTGCATGCTGACACGTGTGACATGACTGTTTGCCTTGTGATACTGTCACCCACCTTCAACCAGTATTGAGTATGATTTGGATTTCTGTTGTGTGTGTGCATCTGCTGTAGTGAGGAGTGTGCATGTGTTCCTGTGTGCATGTGTTCCTGTGTTCCTGTGTGCATGTGTGCATGTGTTCATGTGTGCATGTGTGCATGTGTGCATGTGCAAACCATAACGTGTGTTTCCTGTCTTCCTCTCACTGGTGCTAGGTTGACAAAAGCAGCAGGTGACCTGAAGCCACTGCCACGGATAGTGATGATGATGATACATGTATTTTGGCACAGGGATATTTGACAGGGTCTGTTGTTGGTCCGCCAATCAATAGTACAGACAGCGTTCAACCCCATCTATGCACACACTCATACTGCCATTACATCCCTCACCACCAATGGCCATAGGGGAGGGACAGCATACAGTTGGCATTCACCAGGAAAGTGTGGTACCCATGGCACTTGCATCCCCTCACAGCAGCTATAGCCGTAGACCCGGAACAGTCCCACATAGGCTGAGGTCCAGGGGTTCTCGTGGGTGCACCACTGGATGTATTGCCCCTGGCAGGTGTGCCCTCACAGGTCTTACGATGACCACTATGTTCTGGGCTGTAATGCAGGCTCAGGCACGTATGGAACGGTACACCAGGCAGGGACTTAGGGCGCAGAGGGCACATTACACCGCTATCAATGACAGCATCCGTGACCTTGCCGGTGCAATCTGGACATACACCGAGGTCATTGATAGATGCTGGGGGGAGAGAATAGATGCCCTCCACAACATGTCTTCCTTGAGCCAGAACCGTGTGGGACGGTTGCGACGTCGATGCAGACTCATGCCAGCAACAGCTGGCAGTGGTTGCGGATGGCCCACAGTTCACAGCCACTCCCGTAGTGGCAGTACCAGCCCCAGCAATGCTGGGGCTGGCCTGTTCATTGCCCATCCCAGTAGACCACGTGCATGTGGCTCTGGCCAGTCCCAGCAGGGACATAGGTCCAGTCATCATACCTCTGCCACTGATGACAGTACCCAGTCAGGGTTGGTACCCGATACTGTCCGTTGCACCCCTGCCAGGCAAGGTACTGTGTCCATGGCCGGAGTGATCTGTACAGCCAAGCAGGTACAGTATGTGGCTGTCCCTCAAACCACCATATATGGCAGCCACATGGTGGAGCTGTGTGCATGCAGACACACACACACATTAACCAAACAACTAGGGCTCACACATACACACACACACATTACATCAACATTGGCCCATGCTGTACTGTTGTCCCTCACACACACACACACACACACACACACACACACACACACACACACACACACACACACACACACACACAGACATGTCGATTGGATGGATCAATGTCAGGCTCTGGCAAACAACAAAACGCCCTGTGCATATGATGATACCTGTGCTACCTCCTGTCATCTGCATTATCGACGGAGGGACAGGCTAACATGGTGCTGATGCACAGGGTGACACTATAGCAGTGTAGCAATAATAGCAAGTTGTCAACAAGGAAGTGTAACTAAGTCCTTGTAGGTATATCTGAGCAGACATTATGCATCAAAGCTCTGTTTGCCAATGTAGCATTGTTTACACCACTGTTAGGTCTGTGTATGTATTATCCACCCATGTGCCACATGGCTGATGTGTGATGTGTTGCCAGCATGTGTTAGTGAGTGGACAGTATGTGTGTGATGTGTGCAGTACAGATTAGCAAGTGTACATATGTGAACATGGTGGATGCACACTGTCTGGATGTATGTGCATAGTGGACATATGGTACTTGTGGCATACCCTGTCGTACACATTGTTAACATCTCATTGCATCTTTCAATGGCCAGTATGCATTCTACTACAGTTATGTAATAACATGGGTAGACGTGTGTATGACATGGGTTGACACTATGCTGCGGGTGATACCATTAATATCAGTCAATGATTTGTGGTCTGGTAGTATACACAATCTCAACAGCATGACTATAAGCAATCATTGGATGATATCCTGACAAATGACACACAGTAGTAGAGAACCCAGTATCAATTGGATCCATCCGGTGCTACACTTTAACACTAACCAGTGGTGATGACCGCCACCCATTACTGTGACCACACCTGTGTGTCATATAGCCCCCTTAGGTACATGCAGACACACTAGGGATGTGTCCATCCAAATCTGAGAATGCATGGATTGGCCTGCAATGCATTCCCTGGATGGGACGCATATCCTACACAAGGGTATCATACAGACAGATGCCTGTTGTGTGATACATGCTGTATAGCAGTATGCCAACTATGGCATAGTCATCCTCATGTACTAAACATACTATCCCGTCAGTACCACACAGGTGGTAGCCCTCAACATGTATGTCGGGTACCATTGTGTACATACAGACCCATGTTATTTCATGTGTCCCTTGGTATCCACATATCCATAGGTATTGTGGAGTCCCAAGGTGTATCACATAAGACATTAGAGGCCTGAATGCATATCCACAAGGCAGTCATACACCTATATAGACTGTCCATTCTTGGCAGACTTTGTTGTGTATGACCATGTCTGACATATACCCCAGGCATATACCCTCACTCACACTACTCTTAAGTAACAGTCATGGGTGTGTGTATCACAGATGACCTTGGCCACAGAACATGACAGTGGACGGCCATGTCACATACATACATATGTAACCTACGATCTGAGAAGCAGCGGCACAAACTGTCAATGGAAATAAATGTATTCATTTAGTATGCAGGCTTCACACCTATGTACTGATTGAGGGGACATGTACACATATATATATTTGCCATGCAGATATCTGATGTCTGCAATGCACTTACTGTTGTCATCATACTATGTCATACCATAGTAAAATCAAAACCCACACCGTGTTGACCAACAGTGACACACACACAGTCTGCATTTGCAGGATTCAAACCCCTATCTAGCTATGTTATGATACTAGAGAAAAAACACATTAACATGGCGCACTATTTGCTTTACTGGCTGTTTTTTCTTCTGCAGTATTTGCAGGATGGTGACATCATCAGACTTTCCAAAGAGGAATGTACCTCCTTTACTGTGTTTTCCCAGTCTCCAAAAAGGGAACACCTCTCAAAGGAAACTGCACACACACACACAGTTTGCAGGATTCAAATCCCTACCTAAATATGTTATGATACTAGAGAGTGATGCCTTAACACGGTATGCTATTTGCTTTACTGGCTCGTTTCCCTTCTCCTGCTGTATTTGTAGGATGGTGACATCATCAGACTTTCCAAAGAGGAATGTACCTCTTTCAGTGTGTTTTCACAGTCTCTGAAAAGGGCACTTCTTTCAAAGACAATTGCACACATACACACACTCACTGTTTATAGGATTCAACCCCCTACCTATGTTATCATACTAAAGAGAGACGCACTAACACGGTGCGCTATTTGCTTTATTGGCTGGTTTCCTTTCTCCTGCTGTATTTGTAGGATGGTGACATCATCAGACTTTCCAAAGAGGAATGTACCTCTTTCAGTGTGTTTTCACAGTCTCCAAAAAGGGAACTCCTTTCAAAGCCAATTGCATACATACACACTCACTGTTTGCAGGGTTCAAACCCCTACCTAACTATGTTATGATACTAGAGAGAAACGTACTAATATGGTGCGTTATTTGCTTTACTGGCTGGTTTCTCTTCTCCTGCTGTATTTGTAGGATGGTGACATCATCGGACTTTCCATAGAGGAATGTACCTCTTTTAGTGTGTTTTCACAGTCTCCAAAAAGGGCACTCTTTTCAAAGGCAGTTGCATACATACTCACTGTTTGCAGGATTCAAACCCCTACCTAACTATGTTACAATACTAGAGAGAGACACAATAACACAGCGTGCTATTTGCTTTACTGTCTGGTTTCTCTTCTCCTGCAGTATTTGTAGGATGGTGACATCAACAGACTTTCCAAAGAGGAATGTACCTCCTTTACTGAGTTTTCCCAGTCTCCAAAAAGGGAACACCTCTCAAATTAAACT
The DNA here is from genome assembly GCF_019279795.1 of Protopterus annectens. Taxonomy (NCBI): domain Eukaryota; kingdom Metazoa; phylum Chordata; order Ceratodontiformes; family Protopteridae; genus Protopterus; species Protopterus annectens. The sequence goes on from NC_056728.1 coordinate 1,729,486,954, forward strand.
GCACACATACCCCCCCACACACATACACACACACACACACACACACACACACACACACACACATACACCAAACCCCTACCTAACTATGTTATGATACTGGAAAGAGACGCATTAACATGGCGCGTTATTTGCTTTACTGGCTGGTTTCCCTTCTCCTGCTGTATTTATGGGATGGTGACATCATCACATTGGACATGGTGATGTGTATACACTTTGTTTTATGCCATTACAGGAATGGTCCATCATGTGGGTCAGCAGGTGTCAACAGCTTGAACATGACCTCAGTATCCTTACCTTATGTGATCTATCTGTGGACACATTGACATTCCGTCATATGTCAACACATATTTATGCACAGCTTCTTGGTTTTGTGGATACTACATGTATCTGGCATGTTGATAAAGGGTTATTCAAAGTCTATGTGACACATGTGTAGATGTGTTCATTGATGTATGTCCTGGGTGGCTGCCTTGCAAACTGTCTAGCATGTTTGGGAACCATGATCCGCACATAAACATACCACAGTTGGTAGGGTTGTGTGTGTGTCAGCTTCCAATAACTCTGTTTATGACTGCAACCATGATGGACTTCATGACCTTGCAGATCAGACCACATAGGCGTACTGGACTTGACTTCCCATGGTGTGTTGTGCACCAACACTTGTGGGGAGTGCCATATGTAGCTGTGACACATTCAACAGTTCCACATCCTGTGTAGGTGGTGCGGCCCAGCTGACTGTTCAGGTGCATGATCTGTTTGTTCTGTAGTTTGTGCATGACACATATTGGGAATCAATGTATTCCACCTGCTGCCATGCTTTTGGCAGTGGGGGTAGCTGCTCATCCATTCTACATGTGATATCTCCTGGTATGATGATGTGGACTATTGTTAGTGGGGGATGGGTATGTACATATGGGCCTGTCTGTCATGATGTTGGCATTGACACTCAGGTACAGTTGGCCCTGACTCAGGACATATATGGGTGTACATTGATATTTATGACATAGCTGAAGGAGGTGCCATGATTCAGTCTGGACTCCTTCGCAGCTCCTCTTTACAAAACACTAACGAACATGAGCACTAATCCCTGTTATACTGTTTTACATGCTTAACACCCTACTGATCCTTTGTGATCAGGCTAGAGTATGTCATGATAATATCCTGGCATGTCCAGGGATCAGTTTTGTGTGTACTCTTCAGTCCAGCTGGTGGATATTGTGATATTGACACAATGTCACATCTGCCTCATGTACACAGACAACCCTCTCCTCCTCCCGACAAACTCAGATATATGTGTGAGATGCACCTATATAGACATACAGGGAGCTGAACTCTCTCAACCCATGACTGGCACAGTCTAGCAGGTGGTGAAGGTAACTACACACACCACATATCAGTCTCACATATCCTCTAGCAACAGCACTCAAACCACATTAGCACACATTGACATACTCGGATGCTGTAAATGTACTCTACCTACGCAGCAGAGACCTCCAAAGCAGACACACACACACACCTGCTACCCCACTACAATACCCACATGTCACAAAGTTCACAATGTCAGTATGCCACACAGTCACTGCCCTTCGGGCTAAACAACACACCTAATACACTTGTAATAGGCGACACTTATTTTCAGACACACTGACGTACCATTCAGCAGCCCTGACAAGGGAATAGTCACTTTGGGCTGTCTGTTGGGTGCCAGGATCTGCCGCATAACACAGGCAGTCAGGTCACTCCAAAGCAAGTGCAAGACTGGCACCATAATTGTCCATGCTGGTGTTAGTAACCTCAGACATTACTCCTTGGACCACATGACATGATACATGGAGGTACGCTCTGATCATGTAGCCCAGGCCAGTATGACCCTGACCTTGTCTAGCATCTTACACCCACCAATTATGATGTCACAGTATACGGACACACATATCACATTTAACAGTTGGCTAACAAATTTGTTTCATTCATAGGGGCTACAGTGTCTGTCAGCGTATGGTGACATGCTCAACATGCCATGTAGCTTCACTATGGACAGCTTGCACCTGTCACCCTTGGACTTTGGTATGCTGGCTAAGGCTGTCGCTACCACCAGAGTGCCTTTTTTAAGCAGGGCTCAGAAGACAAACCCACCTCCATAGACATTACAGGTTAAATGAAACTAAGGGTAATGCTGCTCAACAACAGTTGTGTTAACCTCATATTGTGGCCACTCAGGACTCTCCTCAGTATGGAGGAGAGCAATATCTGTGCACTGACAGACACCTGGTCCAGGCTCGCTTATGCACACCAGCACTACCAGGTTATGTTTCATACCATGCTGTCTGACAACAAGACTTGGAACAGACAACACAACTAGGGGGAGTATCCATATACATCACAGATACACACACCTCCAGGTTACTAGCACTGCACAAAGCATCACAGACCATACATATACAACTACCATTGTGCAATACTGCCTTTCAGTTTGTTGCCTGCTACAGAACACACTCCCAAACTCAGAAACCACACTCGGCTTTTGTGGGAACTATGGAGAATATGAAGGTCTCCACAGACACCATTATATTGTGTGACTTCAAATACACACATATTGACTGGGGATACTACTCAAGCCCCGACAACCTCACCCAACAGTCACTACAATTTGTGGACTTATATGCTTTGGCACAACCAGTCAGCACAACCACAAGGGGGAATACATATTGGACCAGCTCATCACCAACATGGGGACTCTATGTTCCACACCAGCGATATACCCCTCATTGGTAAGGTCAGAACATACATGTATCTCACAGGACATACATATACCCTCCACACACCCATCCTGGGTAATCTTGGTGAACTTCTCATGAGCCAACATCTCACTTCACCAAAGCAAGGTGGTATCCTTCAGAGATCCTGAGAGAGTGGCATATACGGCTCACACTGCTGCATCCTTTACATACACATTCTATGGACACCTAGTGGACTGCATGGATTGTGCTATCCCAAATAACAACAAGAGCCACTACTACAATGGCAGGGGACCTGTCTGGTAGACCCCAGCCATTAATAAGCTGTACAATATCAGGAGGATGCTACTACATGATAGAGCACAATCCCAGACTGGGAAGGCATCTGTGATCTGTACTAGTAGACAGCTATAATCACTCATGGACTTTTTGAAGGGCCGCTTTTACCAGGCAATTGCACGTGACATGTAGGACTATCACACGGCCTTCTTCACTTATGTCAGGAACCTGGATGGACACTCACTGATATGCTGTGAGTTACTGTGTACTGACTAAACCTACCCTGAACCCACTGGCATTGCCTACATCCTGGCAAACAGGTTCAGTGCAGATGTCTCCCACCCATCCACCCTAAGGAGCAACTATCCATCCCAACAGAGTATAACCTCCCTGACATCACACAGTAACAGGTGAGTGCTGCATTCTCCACAGCATACATCACAGTATCAATGTGACCAGATGGTGTCCCAGCCTGCATCATACACGAGCATCATGACAAACACAACCCTCACATTACATCACTGTTCAATATTGGAGTTACCACAGGATATGTACCCAAGGAATGGCGTACTGCGACAGTGGTCCTGCTCCACAGAGTTGGTGCCACAATGGACCACAGACAATATTGCCCTATAAGCCTATGTAGCCTGTTCTGCAAAGCTATGGAGCATATTGTCATAGGACTCCTACTCATAGACATCGAGAACTTACAGACACTGTGTCCTACTCATTTCAGCATTGTTGTGGGCAGATCTTGCCTCTTGAACCTGTAGATATTCTTTAAATGGCTTACAGATCCATCGACATAGGGACGGCTGTCCACACAGCCTACCTGAACCTTGCAAAACCATTCAACACAATAACCCACTGGGCCATTATGCATAGGCTCACCAGCATCAATTTGGAAACATATATCACACAATGGATTGATACCTAGATCAGGGATAGCACCCACATGGTCAGAATTGTAGGTGCCATGTCTGACTATACACCAGTTACACATGGCATCCCACACAGCTTGGTCCTGGGATCTCTCTTGTTCAGTATATATTTGTCTTACGTACAGACTATCACAGGGGGAATATGGCTGAACATGTTTGCACTTGACTGCAAACTGGGTGCCATGATCAACTCTCCAGCTGCCACATGCATACTCAATCAGGGTCTCACAGAGATGGATGACTGGTGCCTGAGCCATGGCCTACAGCTAAATGCCATTAGTTGCATAGTCATCCCCTTTGGGAGTAACAACATGCCCACACATTACCACATAGCTAGTACTCCATTACATACGGTAGGAGTTGTTAGGGGTTTGGGGACATCACTTGTTCGTACTGTCACCTTTAACATTCACATTGCCAAAGTGGTTGGACACACCTTCTATGTGTGCCACCTTATCCCATATGGTTTCACATCTAGATCGAGTGAGGTCATTGTACCCCTATACTCATCACATCCATGCTTGGTTACAATGCCACATTTGGGGTGTACCTTACCTGACACCTGCAGCAACTGTACTGGCCATGGACGGTCCTCACCAAGCAGATCTAGGGACTCACACAGATGCCCTGCATAATTCAGATGCAGTAACTCCAGCTCTACTCAGACGCTTACCACCTACTCAGATATGATGTGTGCCTGTTGTTTACAGCTATACCCAAAGCAGAATTACTGGACATGCTCCACCTCAGGATATCCAACTCCCTTGGTGCTACATACTGCAGGGACGTATACCTCAGCACAGATGTTAATAGGACATTGTGAAGCCACAGATTCTTATCCCAGAGGCTCCATTCACTACAGAATATAATCCCAGTTTCACATAGGCAGAGCCACCCACTGACCACCTACTGGAGACATCTTGATGACTGTATGGGTGATTGTATATTTTCCCCTAGGATATCTTCTGTGTCCCTGCTAGACAGAGGCACACTAGCATAAATGTACCTGGGCTATCTTGTGTGACCTACTATTCACACGCACAGTGTAGTAATCTAACAGGGTTGTGAATGCCAAACACACTCTGGCTAGGCTTGTACATGCCCTAGGGCAGATAACCTAGTATCGACCTCTGAACCTATGCTAATGTTCAAGATGTACAATGTTTATTGCTGATACTGTTTGCAGGTCTTTATCATCTTTGCTTTACCAGTTTCCATGAAGAACTTCAGTATATGCAGAACATATTTGATTATGACAGGGTTCCACTATATTACAGATGTGTCTGTTGTCATATAACTGTGTGCACAGGACTGATTGCTGCATAGTGACAGGTTCCTGGGTTAACACATGCAACTGCCAGATATGCGTGGCCCACTGCTTTACTCAGACATGGCCTAAGTGTGTGAGCATGCCCAGTTCTGACATTCCATGTTTTGTTGCCTGGCATTTGTCTCATTTATTCGTGTGTGAGCATGCCCAGTGTGACCCTTCAGTATGTTGCTTTCTGAGGTCTACTACATTTGTTGATGTGTGCGAACATGACCAATATTAACATTTATACTGTGTGTGTTGGAAGTCAGGTTCTGTTCTCACTGCAGGACTCACCTTTGTGTCATAACTCAACAAGGATTATGCTGTGCCTGCAAGGTTTCCATGGAATACTTTGCATAGAATTATCAACATTCCATCATACAGGTGGACCACTGCAATACTGTCATGGTTTAGTGGTTTAGTACTTTGCATATAGTGCTCAGTATCCTGGGTTCAAGGCCCATCACGGCTTTATATTTTCATACTGAGCAGACCAGACTGCTTATGGGCCTGTTAAGCAAATATGAGCATGTTGGCTTTTGTTCAGCTATGCCCTACTTAGACCAGGCTTGTCCGACATTGCTCAATATTCACCAACATTGCTGGACGTTGCCCAATGTTACTGAACATTGACCACAGTTGTGCTAGTTGGTGTGTGCGATTTTGTTTGCATATACTACATGGTGGTAATTGCTGTTTAGCACTGCTTTATATTGCTTAACACATGGCATTCATGCCTTAGGTGGTGCTGTGGGGCTGCCTATGTTGGATGCACATACTAGACTCCCTGCACATGTTTGGAAGCAGGTAGTGTCAACATAGGCATCCCTTTTACTTTATGTGCGAGTCGGAGAGGGGTATCATTTCCGGAGTTCCTACGGAGCCAGTGTGTGTGCTATGCATTGCCTCTTTGCCAAGGCCAAAGCATACTGGGCACACCTCCTTCTGCCTACTGGGGCAGGCTCAGGTTGTTGTTCCTCTGAGTCACGCTCTGCCTGTGATGGCTTTGGCAATGGTGGGGGGCTGTTTGGCCCAGGCCTATGCTGTTCCTGCTGCAGCTGTTTTTGCAGGATCATATTATGTAGCATAGCACATACCATGACAATTTGGGTACATGTAGTTGGTGAGTACTGCAAAGCTCCACCAGATGTGTCCAGGCACTGGAACCGTGACTTGAGCAGCCCAAACACATGCTCTGTTACATTATGTGCTTGTGCGTGTGCCTCATTATGGCGTTCCTGTTCAGGTGTGTGTGTGTTTCTGATGGGTGTCATCAGCCACGGCTCCAGTGCATAGCCAGCATCCCCCACTAGGTGACCATGTGGGATGTCCCCATTGGCAAATGTCTGGTACAGCTGCGTCAGATGCCAGATATGGGAATCATGGTAGCTTCCATGGCAGCCTGCACACACATTCAGTATTATGCCCTGGTCATCACACATGACCTGGCAGTTGATGGAGGGGAAGCCCTTGCAGTTGAAGTAGACTCTACCCCACTCACCAGCTGGTGCTTTGATGCATATGTGCGTGCAGTCTATTGCACCCACTACCTCAGGGTATTCTGATATTTGCTGGAAGAGACGCATATTGCTGGCCAGTACCTCACAGGAATTGGGGAAATATACATGATCACTGACATGTGCTGACATGGCATCCAGGAACTGGTGTAGTACCCTGGATGTGATGCCTGTGATATCCCCATCATATCACCAGTTGGTCTCTGGAAGGTACCTGTTGCTAATATTCTTAGGCCAACACATACCTTGGTTTCCACTGGGATGGGTTCCCCTCTGTTGGTTCTGTGTGTGAGGCATGGACTGCACACCTCAGCAATTTGCTGCAGGTGGTCTCTGTCCACTCTATAGTGCTGCACTATCTAAAGCTCATGTAGCACCTGGTAGGTTACCCTGGGCTGTACACTCTTCTCCGTCTCCTCACTGTGGGTTGTCCAGCAGCATTTCCATTGTCACCACCCTCAGCATGTTGCATATGTCGCCTTATAACAGTAGTGGCAGCCCCTAACATTTCTTTGTCTCAGTAAAGCTTTTTCAGTTTTCACTTCTATTAGCTTACTGCAGTGTCTGTTGTGAGAAACACAATGGACTGTTGTTGGCAGAGTTTTAAGTGCTGGGCTGGGCTGGGCTAGTGTACTGCCAGTGTAATTGCCTGATTCTGATTGTTTTCACCTGCTAGCTCTGCTAGTACTCCCTGGTAGCTTCCTACTATTTGTTGTGCTTCCTTTTTCCTTTCTGTTTCCTCAGGGGGGAGCGCCACGCACACAAGTGCAAACACGTGCACAGCAGCTAACATGCGCACACATGCTTACACGGACTAAAACTTGCTTATTCGGGTTAAAACGCACACACACCAGTGCAAACGCACTTACAACTCTTTAAACAGCCTTATACATGCTTACTCCGGCTTAAACGCACGCACTCACACTTACATGCGCGCACTCTGTCTTACTCAGGTTTACAGGCGCGCACACGCATGCATACCCGCTCAGCAAGAAACTTTGGTGTTATCCACGGCATACACCTTCCATTTCTTGGCTTTCCCTAGCCTACATGTTGACACACCTCTTTCCATGATGTCTAAATGACAGCGGATACATGCCACTCTGCTCCAATGAGCTTCACTTCTTTCATACATACCCCCCTATCTTCTACTCTGTTACTCCCCTTATCCTACTCCTACACTCCACTGACTGTGCTCATTTGCTATGTAAACTAGTGATTCACTATCCTAACACTCATTTACATAGGATTGCCTACTAATGCTTGGTTACATGTCTTAGACTGAGCTTCCCCCCTTAGCAACCTCTACTTGGTGGCCATCTTGTCTTCAGCCTGTCATTCCCTTGCATTGTACATTACCACTTTCAATAAAATCCACATTTGTGGGTTTTAATTTGTAGTATTCTGTGTTTTAGAGCGCAGCCCGTTTGTGTGGTGCTGCGCTACACTTAAACATCAGAGATCGGTGAAAAAAAAAATTATTTTTATTTTAATTTTGCATCAGGGAACATTTCCAATGGCCGTATATTTGGCCATTGGCATGCTTCCTGCACTGGATGCAACCTTTATTTGGAGCTGTCATGGCTCCGTTTTGCTATTTGCAGAATGGTACTCAGTTGTCAACTGAGTACATTTCTACAAATAACACTGCTCTTACTCGGACAGGTTAGAGTTTCCTGAATCACAAATCTACCTCATTTGAATGCCTTTCGCCTGCAATTGAGATGATTTGCATGTCCCAGCCCTGTCCATATAAGAGCCATTTTAGGAGCTCTCTTACACGCCCCTACAGGCTGTTCCTGGATCTCTCTTCGGACATGATGGCTGCATGGAGTCTTACTCTACTCTTAGACTCTGCGCAAGCCATCGTGAATCCGGCCCATAGTATACAAACAGAAATAGAAGGAGTTCAGAATAAGTAAATATGTATATAGTTAAAGAATATAAATAAACTTACAAGGGTGGGAGGTTGGGATAATGATTAAGGCGCTCACCCTTATAGGGACAAGGTGCGGGGTTTGATTCTCATATGGGGTAACTGGCTGGGCCTGGTATGACCCACAAGGGTAGTTAGCTTAGTATTAATTTATGAATGTATGATCCTATTAACAACTTTACATAAAGTATATCAGATAGAAAAAATATAAATCATCTAACCTATAAATTAACAAATATGAAAATAACAACTGACTTCCTCCAATAGTAGACCAGGGAGATAATGTGAGGTACAGGGAAAGAAGATTGTAGAGATATTTAGTTTGGTTAACTTATAATAAAGATTCTGAACACCTGTTTAACTTTTCTTATTCATAATAGCTCACTGATGTTTTTTTTTAAGATAATGAACACTAAAAGTATGAGACACATTAATATGAAACAGAAGCATGTAAGCATTGTTAGTGCAATGGAGAGTTTAACAGATAGTTTGCTTGTCTTTTTCAACAAACTAGGAATACATTATCCCATGGTAGAATATTTTAGAATTATATCATTAGCTATTTTTTTGTTTCCAAAGTTTTAGCTATACCTGAAGATTTCATATTGTTATATATAAAGTATATAAAAAGATCTGCATATAAATGTGATTTCATTATACCCGTGCTACTTTCTCCCTTACATAAATGTCTGATTTTAACTACATATCTATTAATATTAATCGATTGAATAATCCAGTGAATAAGGAGAGTCTGTTCAAATACTTGCAATACCATAAAGCTTAAATAGTACATTTACTTAATAAGGATGTAAATAGACTTTCATTCTATACTTATTTGGTTTTAGCTGGTTTTGGCTTTTGAGCTAAGAGGAGAGGAACCCTCATTTTATGGAAGACCTCACCAGTAATGCCTACAGTAAAATATAGCTCTGTTGATAAATATTGTATGTTAACCATTGTTATAACTGAGTGGAATAGAAAACTATATACATTGGTGAACTCTTATTGGATTCCTTGTTCTATATTAAGTTAGATTTGTTGACCAATAAACAGTGAAAACACTAATCGCTGAATGACCACAGTGAATTTTTGTTCCCAGGGGAAAAAATGCTTGGCCATCCTCAGGAATTTCCCCTTTTCTCCACAGTAGTGTGATCTTGGAGTTAGTATATTTAGTTAGGAAGGATTTTGTAGTGTTTGAAAGCTTGTTTTTGTTTGGCCAAGTGATGTTTTTCCCTGCAAAAAAAAATTGCTAAAATTACCATTATAAGATTAGTTTTTTCACTGTTTATTGGTTGGAGAATACGTGTTTGATGAACACATTTTTTGGTAATGTAATGTAGACCTGGATTCCAGGGGTTAGAGCTAAAAATGAAAAAAATTACTTAGATACTATAACTTTATTACATGAAAAATGAAGACATAATGGCTAATGACTTTAATTGTATTTTTTAGGCAAAGATTCCACTGCTGATAGAAAGTAAATAATCACATCAGCAGTTTCATGTCCATTATTAGACCATAATGCTCAAATCTGTAATATTATTTAAAAACTGGCAATTTAATATATCACAGGAGATTACCACTGTACATTATTGAAATAAAAGGATTCAATTATTAGTATGTTAAAGAGATCAAAATTTTCTTATACATAAACATGAATGGTAAAGTATCTGACATTTTCCTGTGTTTGAGTCACTAAAGGCTTACTTAAGTAGAAGAGTTACAAGCTGGTATATTAATAAAACAAAAGAATGGGACAATGAATTGAACTCACTACAGGCAAAAATAGCCACACTAAAGTAAAAATCTAAAACCAAATTACATCATCAGCCAGTCTGAACTTAAAAAATTAAATATAAAATATGTTGAAATTCTAAATAATATAGTTTCAATAAATCTGAAAAAAACTTAAACTTTAGGCATATTCAGTAAACCCTTTAAGCTTGCCTAAACTTGTTCTTGTATCAAAGAAAATGAGTAAACTAAATAATATCAAAGAAATTATAACACACATTGATAATAAAAAAGAAGAACAGATATTAAAGGTACTCTTGAGGGTTTTAAAATATTTTATGAAAATATTAATAATAATACAAATAACCTAGATAATGTTGATATAGTTGAAACTCTTCTAAGGGAAAATATAAATAATAAAATAACAAGTTAACAATAAAAAAAAGTTAAACCATTCACTTTAACAGAAATAAAATATCAAATAAAAAGTTAAAAAATAATAAGGTACCAGGCTAACATGGTCTTATACCACAAATACATAAAATACTAACATATGATGCAGTTAAAATATTAGATAAGGTCTACAGAGAAAGAAAAACATATGCTGAAGTCTCCCCATAACGGAAATATCCCCTTGTATCACATATTTTAAAACAAGATAAAGATCCTACAAAGTGCTCATCATATAGACCCGTTTTACGTTTAAATGTATACTATAAGATGTCTGCATCCATTTTAGCTAACAGAATTAATCTACTCATACCTAAACTAATTAACAGTGATCCAACTAGGTTTATTTTAAATAGACTAGTACATGATAATATAATAAAAATACATACATGAATAGAATATTCAAATAACAATAAAAACAACTTTCTATCATTAGTCTCGATTTAGATAAGGTTTTTGACTCAGTTAATTGGTTGTACCTATGTAAAACATGTAAACTGTATAATTTCTCACCTGAACTAATTGCATTCATTTTAAGTTATACAATAACACCTGTACTTATGTTAAAATAAGTTATTTTCTTTCTAATTCTTTTAAATTATAAAAAAGGCACAAAACAAGTTTTTTTATTATCACCTTTACTTTTTGCATTAGCTATAGAATTAGATCCAATAAGAACATTAATGGTATCAAAATAAAAGACAATTTTGAACTAAAGATTCAACTCTTTGTTGATGATATTTTACTAACAACAGAAAATATAGAGAATTCATTAGAGCATATAATTAGTGCTATGAGACAGTTTGAAGAAATCTAGAACTTAAGATATATTCATAATAAAACAAGTACATTATTAATTAATAAAAAAAATTAAAAAATCATACAAACATATTCTAACTTCAATTGGAATAGCAATCAAATAATATACCTTGGTATAACCAACATGTCTAATAGTAAAGAAAGGATACAGTCTTTCAGCAGGTTGTTGATAAAATATTAAGTTTAATTACAAACTGGAAACAAATCTTCTTTACTATGGAAGAAAGTTTAATGCTGATTATGATGGTAATTATCCCTAAAATATTGTTTGCCTTACAATCTTTAGTACTATCACAATAAAAAATTGATGATGTGAGAGTTGAAATATTCTGCTTTAAGTGTAAAAATGGCTTTCAGTGGATTTGTCTGAAAATGTAAAATAAATACTCTGCTTTTCAGTGTAGTGCAGTTAGATTAAACTCTTGGCAAAAAACATATAGCTTGGCATTCATTGTTATTAGAAGTCAGAAGTAAAATATTTTATCTTTATAAACTATGCAGTTTGTGAAATTCTCTATCTACAAGCAGGTCAAGATGAACTCTTGTATGCAGCTGTCTTTCCTCAACAGGACGTGCAAAATAAGAGCAAGGCCGAGGAGTTATTCTTCAGGAACAGAACATGTGAGATATGGAAAACAAACTGTCAGCAGACCAGCTTCAAAAGAAAGACTTGTTATCCTGACAAATTTTCTAAACTGCTGATGCAGGCAGAAAAGAGACTATAATTGAACCTATTTTATATGAGGGACTTTGATTCTTACAGTTTGATACTGTAAGCTAAAGTATGGTTTTGTTGTGTATCTTTCATTGTTAAACTAAATGTTTACTTCGTATGCACTAAAGAATGTTATATCAGATTGAACCGGCTCAATTGCCTTCATTGAGTAATGCTACAGACTACCTTTAAGTGTAGTAACATACATTTTACAGTGGTGAAACCAGGCCAGTTTGAACAAATCAGGGAGGTGTGACCTGCAGAGGTGCCTCTCACAGTGTGACATTCCTGCACATTTCTTCTTTTGAGTCAACTCTTCTTTTTTCCTACTACTTCATCCATTGCCTAGCAGATGGAACCACTGTGGTGCAGTACAGGGCAGTTCAGTAATATTTCTTCAGACAGTTGATGAGATACGAAGAGGGGATCCCACTGCCGGTCCTGCCTTCACCAGAATCTAGTGACTGACAGCAGAAAATTCTTCCACAACTGATCTTTGTGTCAAGCCTGATCACCTTGTCCTTAACATTTGTGGTAAATATTTTCTTCTGTTTTTCTTTTAACAATGAATGCAATTCATGAAAATGCCAAGAAGTGCACTACATCTTTTACTGCTGATGTATCTAAATCATATGTAGATGTGTGGAATTATTTAAATGCGTAGTATAATCAGCATGTTAGCACTTGTAAGTTTTTGCTGCGTAGAGACAAAAGTGTCACAGAATGCACAGAAATATGTTATTTAAATGTTGCTTTTTGCATGCCTTGTCATAAATGTATTATACGTATTGTACACAACCTGGAACAAAACCAAGGTAAAGTAATGCTTGAAGCACAGACAATGGTTCCTGTTTCTAAAGATTTATTAGAGGGTGATGTAGATGTCAAAGTTTGTACTTTACAGTCTGATTTGCAGGAGTTTAAAAATTGGAATGCTAAAACTAGCAACCAGCAAAATCTTGACCTCATGGGTCACTTTCAGATTTACTGCGATAAATGCAATGCGTCTGGTAAAATGCATGCTGACACTGCTAAATATACAAAATAATTTTCTCAGTTTTTGAAAGTCTCACAGACTAAAATTAAGATGCAAACTGTTATTAAACAAGGCAGTAAAGCTATTTGTATAATAAAAGGGTTAACTGTTCGTTTGCAATAAACATATGACAGGCAACTGGCTGACAGACAGCATGACATAATTGTTGCAAGGGAGGAGACTAACACATTACAAGTTCAATTACAGACACAAGAATTAGGCTGCTAGAAGCAGCACATTTAACTAATGTTAAAACTCTCCCAAAGTGGGATGAACAGAAGGGTATTTTTAATAACATGATTACATTTGAAGCTTGGGTTCTTAAAACTGTAGGCATTATATGCAATGATACACTTGAGTGTTGCTTCTGGAATTTTATTACTCAGCATTTCATGGCTTATATACAGCAAACGTGGCATAAATGCACTGCACATTACAAAACAGCTCTAAAATCAAATGAAAGTAGTTAAACGCAGTAAACACATGACGTCACAAGACTGATGTGCATGTATTTTCTTTTTAGCTTATCTTATCTACTGTGCAGCAAAAGGCAAATGACAGCAAATGTAAATATATCTGTTTTAAGCATGTTAGTTAAGCCAATATCTCTTTTGTTTCTTACAATATTTTGTAATCATATGATAGCATAAAAATAGAAAAGACTCCAGCAAAAACAGTATTCAAAAGCAGTATTATGCATAGTTAAGCAAGTTAAAGTTACAAGTATATTAACGAATGACTGAAGGTACGAGTAAGTGCTAAAGGAGTTATGTGTTAAGTGTCTGGAATGCACAGAAAGAATGAAAAAAAAGTATGTGAGCTCAAATCTTTCCAGGCTGGAATGGGTAGTTGCAAGCAATGTTGCATAACATAAAATGTTACTGGTACTAACATTTATAAGGTCAAAGAAACAAGACTGCTTGCCAGGCCAAATGGTTTAACAAAAACCCTGTTTGGTAATTGTAATAAGATGTCATACTTGTGCATACATGTCATTAATAATCTGTTTGCAAGTAAATACTACGAGTACAGTCAGTACATGGGCTATGGTATGCCGTTAAAATATGCAGATCCCGTTACAAAAAGGGAGGGTAGGTAACGGCCAAAGGGAAGCATACACGAATTGTGTCTGAAGCAAAAAAACAGCATTTAGCTAAAGTGATACAGGTCCTTCAAACAGTGCAGGAGGCAGGGTTTAAGGTTCAAAGTAAAAAGGTACAATTCATGTCATGACAAGCATTTTAGCCAGAAAGAATCACCCTTTCTGGAGTGAGGACACAAGGAAAATGGCCAAGGCTACAAAACTAGTAGCGCCAAGTTTAACATGTCCCTTTGTGCTACAGGCAGCAGCTGGACCCAACACACTCTCTGTTGTGCTTTTACAGGATTGGCCTCATGGCTCTGATGCTAAAATGAAAAATACTTTACATTCTTCAGTAAAAAAATTACACGTGTTGAGAGGGGATATCACTTGTGCATTCAGCAACTTTTGGCCATTTACTGGGGTTTAAAACAAATTAAAATACTTAACAGCTTTTTCCAAAGACATTATAGTACAGACACCATATTATGCCATACAGGCTTTGATAAATAAGATTCAGTTAAATAAACTAATTGATGACTTCACTCAAGCAGTATTTTGCAAAATGGTTGGCATTATTTAGTGTCAAGCAAATTACAGTAAAGGTACTTACCTAACTTCATGGAATATGAAGGAATTTTTTTTCAGACAGTGCATACGTAGTTAATTCTCTTCAGCTGCATATGTCTACATGGGCAGGAAAAGGGTTTGCTGATAATATGGGAAAATTGCGCAAGCATGCTTCTGTGTTACAGACTATCTGAAAATTTAGTTCATAGCCAGTCACTTGTGGATTACTACAGTAT
Source organism: Protopterus annectens (assembly GCF_019279795.1). Classification (NCBI taxonomy): domain Eukaryota; kingdom Metazoa; phylum Chordata; order Ceratodontiformes; family Protopteridae; genus Protopterus; species Protopterus annectens. The sequence goes on from NC_056728.1 coordinate 1,729,502,318, forward strand.
TTTAAAGGTAAAAACTCATCAAAAAGCTACAAATTAGATTTTTCAGTTAAATAACTATGCAGATCAGATGGCAAAAAAGGCAGCCAGGGCGGAAATGCTTTGTATCCTACAGAACACCTTTCTGGAGTACCAGATAAAATCACTGCAGTACATGCCATACAGACATTTTCAGCTCAGAATTTGCAACACAATTTGCTGCAGATCTAAACCAAGTTTGGACTGAAGGAAGAATTAGAGAAATGCACTCTTGTAGGAGACAGTCCAGGGCAATATTATGCAAAATGTTTTGAATACGGTTCTAGTCTTCCTTATATTCTGTACCAACAGGCATGACAGTTAGTGAAGTTTAATCATTAGGTAATGGGACATTTGGGCACACAAAAGTTATGGCCTATTGTAAAAAACAAGTACTGGCATCCAGAGCTAAAGAAAATCTGTGATTTAGTGCATGCTGAATGCTTAATATGTTTGCAGGTTAATGCTCAATTGAAAAAGCCACAGTTACTAAAGGTAACTCCAGCGGATGGACCTTAGTATGCCATCCAAATTGACTTTGCAGGTACATTACCCCCAGCTAAAGGTGGGTACAAGTATATGTACTAATACCACAGTCATTACAGGCAGCATACATTTGGCATATGTTCTATCAATATTAACAGGTAAACCTACTCTGTTCATACAGACCATTTGGTTAAAATCCCTTCTACCTGTAAAAAGGTAGACAGACAGTATCAAAAGGTTGTCGTACATTTAAACATTACATTCCCAGACACAGGCAAATGTCGATATAAAAGAGCTTGGTATAATACTCTGCTAGGAGGCCTAGGCACAGGCATTAGAGTTATTAGTAACAGCTATTTGCCTTAATCCTTTGCACTAACTGCCAGACTACATAACCATCTCTCTATCTCTCTTTGTACGTATATAGACAAATAGATAGATAGATAGACAGATAGATAGATAGATAAATAGATAGATATACATGGAAACACAGACTCCCCCCCCCCCCACACACACACAGATATATGTACATATGAGTTTAGTTGGACTTGTCAAAATGATCAAATATCACTCCACATTCCATCATGACATTGCATTGATGGTACTTTTAATTGACAATGTAGAAAACACACACACACACACACACACACACACATATATATATATATATATATATATATATATATATATATATATATATATATATATAGGTATAGATATATATATATATATATATATATATATATTTATATATAGATATATATATATAGATATATGTCTCACTTAAGAGTGAACACTCAATGATTGTTGTGGGGTTTGACTTTATTGGTTTGAATGTGTCCATAAAGACTTAAAACGGAAAAATTTATGGACATTCAGAATTCATATAGCTGAAACACTTCATATCCATACGGGATAATTTGCATATATCCCATGGGCCTCCATTACATGTGGTTAAAGTTAGCACACAACTCTTGCTTGGCTTGGTTTTTCTTATAGTTTTTACTAACTGGTTTGTCTGTGTGGCCTTTTTATGGTTTGATTATGTCTATGCCTTCACATGCTGAGAATTCTAAGTGACTGGGTTTTCACCAGAATCAATAATTCAATCAAGTTCAATCAACATGGATAATGACATAGAAAACATTTATTGATAGACAAGATAGATAGAGAAAGACAGATAGGTAGATAGACAGACAGAGTGATTGATAGGTGACTTAAAAATAAAAAAGATCCCTCCACTTAACTGAGCTTCTTCACTGCTGACATCATTACAAACATCAACAGCTTTGTACAGTGAAAAGCAAGAAAGGCAACAGCAAGCTGTTCTAATATTTACACTGCACCATTATAACTAACCCTAATAAGTATGCTTAAAGTAAAACAGATAAAGATATGTGTTCTATATTTAGTTAAATGTGTTTGAATCATAAAACAGCAAACCAGTCTTGCAATTCAAAACAATATATCTATATGAACTGCATTAACGTAAAGGAAAACTATTTTTTATTTTTTACATTCAGTACATTTCTCTGAAAGTATTATACCTTCGCTAACTATTAGTAGTTTTGTAAATAATATAAATGAACTGAAATTTTTCATTTTCTCTTGTCTGTTAATCTCTTGGCTGAAAGGGTCATTTCTCTTTCTTCATCCCTTTTCTGGTATGACCACTTTCCCAGTTCACCTATAAACAGTTAATTTTATGACTATAGCTATTATTTTTCATTCACCCATATTTTAACGTGGGTATCATGCCTTTCTGGTACAGATACTGGAGCTAATCATGAGGTATCGCTGACCCGCTGTCAGTCTTATGGAAACTACTTTATTTTTTTTCTTCCTTTTCTTTTTCATCATCATCCATTTTCACTGCTCACTTAACCCATTCCCAAAGTGTCATTCATGTATGTCACGTATAAATCCTGAAACCACTGTATACCTTTCCCTGTATTGAATGGTCCACATTTGTAACATCTGAAAGGCTAATGTCATCTTCTACACCTAGAGAATTCAGATGATTCAATTAGTTTTCCAGGCTCCTGTTATTGAACAAAATTAGCCTTTACCTCTCTTTTCTTTGTTCTCTTACTGTCTTCTGTTTCCATTATTGCCTGTGTGCACATTGTACACTAGCTTCAAATTCATAAATGGTGCTTCTCTTCTGTGTCCCTCTGTCTCTCTCACTATTTCTCACAAAAGGAATTCTTATTCTATTATGTGCAGTAACTCAATATTTCAGCTACTACTTTCCGCTTATTTAGTGGTATAGCTGGTCTGTGGTACAGAGACCCAGATATTATTCCCAGATACCCCTCTAGCTTGATACACCTCCACCTCTCTTATCTCTGCACATTTCCATAAAACCACTTATTGAAGTACACTCTGTTTTCATTTGCTGTGTTGCTGCTTCTGACATAAACAGTGCCTCAGAAAGGCCATTAATGTGCAAGTGTCCACACAGCATTCCCACATTTCAGCTTCCCATTCAGTCCTCTCACATATCTGGAGTCACTGCTTGAATGGTATATGAACTTGCTTTGTTTATTAAATTTTCTTTGATAATTGAGAAGGTGAACTGAGCCACAAATGGTCATTTTCAGTCATGATCAAAGTACTTACAATGTAAAAGGTATAGCAGTGCTGAGAAAACAGACCAGCATTGAAAATAAACAGCAAACTTACTTTCATGAGATGTGTCGCTTTAAGCAACAAAGCACATTAACTCAGATAACTTCATTACCTTTGAAAGAAGGTGAAACAGTAAAATAATTGTAGTCAAAAACTGGTAGCAAATCATTTTAGAAAGTCTCCACAGCTTTCAGCAGTCACAAATTTATTTTTGTCTCTCTGGTTTCATCTCAGAATGAGATCACCACTCCTGAGTAAATGTTGTTATTCCTGCTACACCAGCAATACAGGACCTTGTCTAGTGACTGTCTGGTGATTGGTTCAGCTCTATTATGTAGTTTGAATGCAGCTATAAGCTGAGGCTTTAACAGATCCTTTTATGTTACCAAGCAGGTGGTATATGGAATGATAAGTGACAGCTGGAAAGAGGTAGTCAATCACAAAACTTTGGACTGTTTGTGGAAAGTCACGCAACAGATCAGTGATGATGTGTCTCATGTTCCCCTATTCAGAACTGATGGAGAAAGCTGTGAACGCAGAGCCTAGCACCATGAGCACCATTAAAAAAGAATAACCCTGCTGTTGTGTCCTCCTCACTGAGAATGATTTAAGCACTTTGAACGTGTGTCAAAAGCAAACAAGTTTCTATCAACTGGGTAGTTTGTCCCAAAAGACACATTCATACCAACGCTCACCCTTTTCTAACTGGTACTTCTAATAATGTCTTATTTACTCTGCTTAATATGAATCATGCTAGAAAACTTGTCAATGCCGGCTATTTTAACATGCTTTTTTCTTTGAAAAATACACAAAACAAACTATTTAAAAACGAAAAAGAAAAAGTAGAATCCACAAGTCCACAAGTCCACAAATCCACACGTATTCTATTGTAAGCGCTTTCGTGCACTACAAATGAGTGCACTTCCTCAGCTTTTTTCTTTACCGGATCCATTCAGTAACAGAATCTCCAATAGCATTATACCACATCATCTATCATTGCTTTCTTCATTTCCTTCCAGCACTGTCTTCAATCATCTTTACTCCCGGCATTTTTCTGATATTTTTCCCTAACTGGACATATTCTGTGGTTTACTGGACTGGTACATCATGTATACCCTGACTTGTGTTTCAGTAGCCACATGCTGTTTATGATCTCCTTTCTCTCCTTCATACATCTGAGTGTCAACTGAAGGTTTATATTTTCAATTTTTTTTTTTTCTAGAGTCTCACAAGCCTTATCCTTTCTCCTTAACTCCATCTTACAATAATATGTACTGATACCGCTTTACTTCATTTGTTTTTGATTTCATTTTTCAACATGACCTTCTTTACCTCTTATGTTCTGTGTACTTGCCTTCATTTTGACTAACACTAGCCAATCTCATTCAAAACAAACCTCTCCAGTTTTGCCAACTTTACACAGAGACTGCTTATTTTGTCTTCTAAGGCTCTTAGCCTTCTACAAACTGACAGCCTGGTTCTCTTTATAGATCCATTAGCCGCACTGTATTTTTCCATCACACACACCATATACCTCTCTACCTTTCATTTAATTTTCAACTCATTCCTTTAGCTTTGATTTTCAGGTATTGAGGTCATATCATTGTCTTGGTCATATAGAATATTATGCATAAATCCACACTCCCCTGATTTTGCTCACTGTGGTGTTCTAGACTGATATGCCACCTGCAGGTAAGAATGGATGTTAAGTTTTTAAATCACTAATATCAAACAATTGCTGCAGCAAACAAGTGCTGCTGCATAGTTTGGATGAGGAATGTATCTTGAATAATATATTGTAAGAAGGATAACAAAACACTTGGCATTAAAGTAGAGCTGTAAAACTAAAAGTTAAAGCAGCAACAAGCATAACTGTGCTCTATAATCATGAATGGTTACTCTCTTAGATCTTATTTTTTCTGCTTCCATTTTGAGATGTTAAGCAATTATGATACAAATATGTAACAGTTAACCACATTAGATGAAAAGAATAATTTTAAAACTAAACCAATATGACGCTTTCACATCAATATCCATATATCCACTTTTTATGGGAATTCGGTTTTTTTTCCATCCCCACCTTTGGGGAAAAAACAGATCACAAAATTAAAAAAAGTCCCTTTTCCATTAAATTATAAAAATGGAAATTAAGGAAAAAACTCCCCAATTAGTAAATATTTGTAAAAATTTTACATTATAAAGGAACCCTGTGGTAGCATTATTAAGTAAACAAAATGGACATAAGCAGTACATGAAATAAAAATTAAACACAGAGATGGGCAACAAAAAATAAAACACAAAAAGAAAAGAAGAAGTGCATCTTTCTTTACAAACAGATATTAAAATACAGTCAGTACTAGTTTAGTTCTGGCTATCTCAACTTTTCACTAGCATAGACAGGAAGGGGATAGTTCAGAGATGGTCAATAAAAAAGTTACATTTCTATCAACAGAATCCTTTTAAAATGAGAATAAGACAGCCCGTTATGTGTTATTTTGACAATAGGAGATTGATAGGTATGAGAGAAATGTTTACCTTCATTCAGAGGATCCACTGGTTCAAAGAAAGTAGTGTTCTGTTGTATGACAGGAAAAAGAGAGCTGTAATTGTAAAGGTGGCCTGGTGGTTAGCACACAAGATTAGGCACTGAGCTTTTATTGAGCTGTTGGCTGTTGTTTAAGGTTTGAATCTTCAATTTGATTATGTGTAAATCACTTAAACAATCATTGTTATTCGGAAAACTAAGCTAAGCAACTTGATATTTTCTAGAGCTGCATGCCCAGTAACTATATATCAACCTATATAGATAATACCTTTTATGATTCATTGGAGGCTCAAAGATGTTTCCTCGCAGAAATGGTGGTTAATAATTGGAACATTATTCTTGAAAAGTTAGTAAGTATGAAACAGTGTTACTTATCAGAGTGCATGGAACAAATTTCTGATTGTATATGTCATCATACAGTCATGCAGTAATAATACTATGGGGGATTCCCTATATGATGACTGCAGATTCTCAGCAACATGTTTTATCTTCCTTTTTCAGTTATTCCATCTCTTACATAACTCATTGTGCCTAACAAAACATAACTTACAATAATAACCTGCAGTATTTCAGTACTGAAGTGAGCTAAATCAACAGCACAAGAGTAACACCATGCCATTTCACTAGCAAGAATGTCATCAATCCTTTGTATTAGAAACCATGATCCAGATATATAATTCATTCAATGCTTTCTGTGTTCCTTTGATTTAAAAACGTACACTTTTTCCCTCCATGATCTTAATAGAAAAGAAGGGAAAAATACATTTCTAAGCAACGTGTCCTTTGACCTTGATGCATTATAGTCTGCTAGTCTGTTCATACTCAGCTCTTACAATGGGGATGCCCAACATCAAGTAATGATTTTGATACTAGTGTGCCTATATCTATGTAAAATCTTTCATTTTTGTGTGAAATCTTCAGCTGAGCCTGTTAGACTATTTAGAACAGTAATTATAAATATTATCAGTAATTTGTATATCTGCATGATTATCTGGAAAATGATACGAGGTACAGATTACTGCATAGTGCAGTATGAAAGCTAGCATATGAGAAAAGTTGCCATTCATACTTCATTCCCATGTGTTTGGTTTGAAAAACTGAACAATGCTTGAAAATATAAAAAAAAAACAAGAATATGCAAAATGTCCATATTTATCTTAATATAGCCAAAATAAATTGTGTGGAGGTGGCTTACAGTGCAAAAACAAAAAGATAACTAGCAAGTAATTTTTATTCTAATATTTTGAACCTATCATGTAAGGTTCAGTCAAATCTATGTAGGCGTTCCACTTGAGAGCGCGTTCCTGCTGTAAAAAGTTTAAATGCAACAACCAACCTCCGTGCAGGAACGCTGACTGCTTCTCAGCAGTCACACACTAATCGCGATAGCACTAGCAGCTCTTCGCTCAAAGAACAAAACACACTCCACACTACCCAGCGATGAACAGCAACTGCTTCAACTTTGTTAGATTAAACTCTCATGACATCCAAATGTAGAATAAAAAACAATAGCTCCCACCTCTTTAAAGGAAAGGCGTTTTTATTCATCAGGCAACATTGTTGTTACCCTGAAAGGGCTTCCTCAGACTGTACGTCTGTACAGTCTGAGGAAGCCCTTTTCAGGGTGAAAGCGCTAACTGATGTTGAAGCACAGTGAATAAAGAACGTTCCTTTTTAAAGAGAGTGGGAGCTATTGTTTTTTATTCTACATTTGGATGTCATGAGAGTTTCGTTGTCTAACTAAAGTTGAAGCAGTTGCTTGTTTCATATTCGCTGGGTAGTGTGGAGTTCGTGTTTTGCAATTTTCTTTTGAGCCGAAGGGGCTTGGCTGCTAGTGCTTACCGCATTAGTGTGTGACTGCTGAGGAAGGCAGTCAGCGTTCCTGCACGGAGGTTGGTTGTTGCTATCATGTAAGGTTGCTGAGATATGACTGCTAGAAAATATTTTTCTCCATTGCAGGAAACGTATGACATCTCAATATGCAAAATGAAATACAAAACTGGGTTATACTTCAGAGTTCTGAAATATTTTTTCTTTATGAAGAATAATAAAGAAAAACATAAAGCTAGACCAAAATGTCCAGAACCACTACTTAATAGCAAAAATACAATAAATCCAAAAAAGACTAGTGGGCTCAACAGATGAGAAAATGCTATAGTATGATACAAAAATGCCATTAAGTGTTGTCTTAATTATAGGTTTATGTAGTTATTAGGCATCCAGTCCAGATGTCCATCAAAAAGCCTAGCCCAAATTCCAAAGTTTCCCAAAGCACTGTCTCAGGGTCATAGAGTAGGCAAATGAAGGGTATGGAAATTAAACCCTATACTACAGGATGTAGCTTGGTAACAGCTATTTGCCTTAATCCTTTGCACTAACTGCCAGACTACATAACTATCTCTCTATCTCTCCATGTATATAGACAAATAGATAGATAGATAGATAGATAGATAGATAGATAGATAGACAGATATACAGGGAAACACAGACCCCCCCCCCACACACACACAGATACATGTACATATGAGTTTAGTTGGACTTGTCAAAATGATCAAATATCACTCCACATTCCATCATGACATTGCATTGATGGTACTTTTAATTGACAATGTAGAAAACACACACACACATATGCATGCATGTATGTAGCTATATATATATATATATATATATATATATATATATATATAAGCAGTATACACATGTTGGCTGGCGGCGCCAACGCCACACACACACACACACACACACACACACATATATATATATATATATATATATATATATATATATATATATATATATATATATATAGGTATCTATATATACATATATATATATATATATATATATATATATATATATATATATATATATATATGTCTCACTTAAGAGTGAACACTCAAAGATTGTTGTGGGATTTGACTTTATTGGTCTGAATATGTCCATAAAGACTTAAAAAGGAAAAATTCATGGACATTCAGAATTCATATAGCTGAAACACTTCATATCCATACGGGATAATTTGCATATATCCCATGGGCCTCCATTACATGTGGTTAAAGTTAGCACACAACTCTTGCTTGGCTAGGTTTTTCTTATAGTTTTTACTAACTGGTTTGTCTGTGTGGCCTTTTTATGGTTTGATTATGTCTATGCCTTCACATGCTGAGAATTCTAAGTGACTGGGTTTTCACCAGAATCAATAATTCAATCAAGTTCAATCAACATGGATAATGACATAGAAAACATATATTGATAGACAAGATAGACAGAGAAAGACAGATAGGTAGATAGACAGACAGATAAAGTGATTGATAGGTGACCTAGAAATAAAAAAGATCCCTCCACTTAACTGAGCTTCTTCACTGCTGACATCATTACAAACATCAACAGCTTTGTACAGTGAAAAGCAAGAAAGGCAACAGTAAGCTGTTCCAATATTCACACTGCACCATTATAACTAACCCTAATAAGTATGCTTAAAGTAAAACAGATAAAGATATGCGTTCTATATTTAGTTAAATGTGTTTGAATCATAAAACAGCAAACCAATCTTGCAATTCAAAACAATATATCTATATGAACTGCATTAACGTAAAGGAAAAATATTTTTTATTTTTTACATTCAGTACTTTTCTCTGAAAGTATTATACCTTCGCTAACTATTAGTAGTTTTGTAAATAATATAAATTAACTGAATTTTTTCATTTTCTCTTGTCTGTTAATCTCTTGGCTGAAAGGGTCATTTCTCTTTCTTCATCTCTTTTCTGGTATGACCACTTTCCCAGTTCACCTATAAACAGTTAATTTTATAACTATAGCTATTATTTTTCATTCACCCATATTTTAACATGGATATCATGCCTTTCTGGTACACATACTGGAGCTAATCATGAGGTATCGCTGACCCGCTGTCAGTCTTATGGAAACTACTTTATTTTTTTCTTCCTTTTCTTTTTCATCATCACCCGTTTTCACTGCTCACTTAACCCATTCCCAAAGTGTCATTCACGTATGTCACGTATAAATCCTGAAACCACTGTATACCTGTCCCTGTATTGAATGGTCCACATTTGTAACATCTGAAAGGCTAATGTCATCTTCTACACCTAGAGAATTCAGATGATCCAATTAGTTTTCCAGGCTCCTATTATTGAGCAAAATTAGCCTTTACCCCTCTTTTCTTTGTTCTCTTACTATCTTCTGTTTCCATTATTGCCTGTGTGCACATTGTACACTAGCTTCAAATTCATAAATGGTGCTTCTATTCTGTGTCCCTCTGTCTCTCTCACTATTTCACACAAAAGGAATTCTTATTCTAGTATGTGCAGCAACTCAATATTTCAGCTACTACTTTCCACTTATTTAGTGGTATAGCTGGTCTGTGGTACAGAGACCCAGATATTATTCCCAGATACCCCTCTAGCTTGATACACCTCCACCTCCCTTATCTCTGCACATTTCCATAAAACCACTTATTGAAGTACACTCTGTTTTCATTTGCTGTGTTGCTGCTTCTGACATAAACAGTGCCTCAGAAAGGCCGTTAATGTGCAAGTGTCCACACAGCATTCCCACATTTCAGCTTCCCATTCAGTCCTCTCACATATCTGGAGTCACTGCTTGAATGGTATATGAACTTGCTTTGTTTATTAAATTTTCTTTGATAATTGAGAAGGTGAACTGAGCCACAATTGGTCATTGTCAGTCATGATCAAAGTACTTACAACGTAAAAGGTATAGTAGTGCTGAGAAAACAGACCAGCATTGAAAATAAACAGCAAACGTACTTCCATGAGATGTGTCTCTTTAAGCAACAAAGCACATTAACTCAGATAACTTCATTACCGTTGAAAGAAGGTGAAACAGTAAAATAATTGTAGTCAAAAACTGGTAGCAAATCATTTTAGAAAGTCTCCACGGCTTTCAGCAGTCACAAATTTATTTTTGTCTGTCTGGTTTCATCTCAGAATGAGATCACCACTCCTGAGTAAATGTTGTTATTCCTGCTACACCAGCAATACAGGACCTTGTCTAGTGACTATCTGGTGATTGGTTCAGCTCTATTATGTAGTTTGAATGCAGCTATAAGCTGAGGCTTTAACAGATCCTTTTATGTTACCAAGCAGGTGGTATATGGAATGGTAAGTGACAGCTGGAAAGAGGTAGTCAATCACAAAACTTTGGACTGTTTGTGGAAAGTCACACAACAGATCAGTGATGATGTGTCTCATGTTCCCCAATTCAGAACTGATGGAGAAAGCTGTGAACGCAGAGCCTAGCACCATGAGCACCATTAAAAAAGAATAACCCTGCTGTTGTGTCCTCCTCACTGAGAATGATTTAAGCACTTTGAACGTGTGTCAAAAGCAAACAAGTTTCTATCAACTGAGTAGTTTGTCCCAAAAGACATATTCATACCAACGCTCACCCTTCTCTAACTGGTACTTCTAATAATGTCTTATTTACTCTGCTTAATATGAATCATGCTAGAAAACTTGTCAATGGCAGCTATTTTAGCATGCTTTTTTCTTTGAAAAATACACAAAACAAACTATTTAAAAATGAAAAAGAAAAAGTAGAATCCACAAGTCCACAAATCCGCACGTATTTTATTGTAAGCGCTTTCGTGCACTACAAATGAGTACACTTCCTCAGCTTTTTTCTTTACCGGATCCATTCAGTAACAGAATCTCCAATAGCATTATACCACATCATCTATCATTGCTTTCTTCAATTCCTTCCAGCACTGCCTTCCTTCATCTTGACTCCCAGCATTTTTCTGATATTTTTCCCTAACTGGACATATTCTGTAGTTTACTGGACTGGTACATCATGTATTCCCTGACTTGTGTTTCAGTAGCCACATGCTGTTTATGATCTCCTTTCTCTCCTTCATACATCTGAGTGTCAACTGCAGGTTTATATTTTCAATAATTTTTTTTTCTAGAGTCTTACAAGCCTTATCCTTTCTCCTTAACTCCATCTTACAATAATATGTACTGATACCGCTTTACTTCATTTGTTTTTGATTTCATTTTTCAACATGACCTTCTTTACCTCTTATGCTCTGTGTACTTGCCTTCATTTTGACTAACACTAGCCAATCTCATTCAAAACAAATCTCTCCAGTTTTGCCAACTTTACACAGAGACTGCTTATTTTGTCTTCTAAGGCTCTTAGCCTTCTACAAACTGACAGCCTGGTTCTCTTTATAGATCCATTAGCCACACTGTATTTTTCCATCACGCACACCATATACCTCTCTACCTTTCATTTAATTTTCAACTCATTCCTTTTGCTTTGATTTTCAGGTATTGAGGTCATATCATTGTCTTGGTCATATAGAATATTATGCATAAATCCACACTCCCCTGATTTTGCTCACTGTGGTGTTCTAGGCTGATATGCCACCTGCAGGTAAGAATGGATGTTAAGTTTTTAAATCACTAATATCAAACAATTACTGCAGCAAACAAGTGCTGCTGCATAGTTTGGATGAGGAATGTATCTTGAATAATATATTGTAAGAAGGATAACAAAACATTTGGCATTAAAGTGGAGCTGTAAAACTAAAAGTTAAAGCAGCAACAAGCATAACTGTGCTCTATAATCATGAATGGTTACTCTCTTAGATCTTATTTTTTCTGCTTCCATTTTGAGATGTTAAGCAATTATGATACAAATATGTAACAGTTAACCACATTAGATGAACAGAATAATTTTAAAACTAAACCAATATGATGCTTTCACATCAATATCCATATATCCACTGTATGTATCGGTACATCTACTTGAATACAGTCACAAAATATCATTTTCTTCTATACAAAGCCATATTTCTCAGTTGGAATGAAAAGATAAAATCATGTAATCTATCAGAAATGCTTAATTGAAACACATGAAAAGAAAAAAAAAATGGATCCCTCTTCCCATATTACTACATCTCATTATCAGATTTCCTGTTTCGTCAAATTCATAGTCATGGAGATATGCAGGCCATGTTTGCACATGACAGACATATGTCAGGAAACATCCCATTTAGTACACCAGTCAATTGCATGTCTTTCTCTTTCTCTCTTACACACATATGCAAAATACCCACTCATTTACAAGCAATTTGAAGGGTCATTAATTCACTTTTTCAGGGGATGTGGGAAGAAATCAAAGCACCCAGTGAATCTCCAAATATTCAAGGGGAGTACAAACACAGACTCCGCACAGAAATCATTCAGCTGAGAATCAAATGTTCTGATGCACGTATTATCCAATATATATATATATATATATATATATATATATATATATATATATATATATATATATATATATATATATAGATATATAAATTACAACTATGTGTAGCTCTAAGGAAACAAAATACAACAAATACAAATTTAAAAAATAATCATGTCCCCTTTTTCCAATTTAATATTATATTAAATGGACCAATTACCAGGAAGAGACTACTTCATTAGTGAATTATATCTATGAAATAAATATTTCTAACTTACTAAATCAATACCTCTCTCTGACATTATGATACTTGGTGTGTCCATAAGGTTAACAGTTGCAATAATATGTTAAATGCTAAGATCATTTGCTCATTCTATAGCATAGGGCTTCTTAAACTATAGGTCGCAACCAACTGAGTGTTGGGGTAGTGAAACATTTGGCAGCAGTAAAAAGAATCTGGACATTCAATGACCAAAAATGACATAAAAATCAAACACATAATAAATAAATAAAACGTGTTTGCATTACAATTAGATCATTTGCTCATTCTCTACACTTACCTTATATTCTTTCATCAGTGCATTCATGGGTTATAGACATTTCAGTAATCAGAGTCTTACTATGACACTTGTTATAGTAAAGCACATTCAATGAATGGATTTCCTTTATGTATTTGTTTATTTATTTATTTATTTTTATCTCAAACAAATGCAAAATTTGGGGACCTACATGCAGTAATGATGATCTCCTGCAGCCATTGATTCAACATTAGCAAGGAAATTATTCTTAACGTATGTTCAGTAACAACAATTGTATCAGATTGTAAAAAAACCTACAAGGAAACAAGACATACTAGGCAATGTTTGTGTTCCTAAAGAAATTACTGTTACTTCAAGTCAAGGTTCATCACAGTTGATGTACAGTGATCATGGGGTTATAAATATTAATTTGTTGCTAGATAATTCTGCCAAACTGAAATCTTTTATTCTAAACAAAATAAGTGCTTTCACGTTCGCTAATAACGCTTCATCAGACTTCAAATTATTACAATTAAAATTAGCCATTTAAAAACCTTTAAGCCAATCAAAAAATGCAACAGCATTGGATGCATTCAATTAAAGATGTAACACAAATGTGCGTACAATCCACTTATGCAAATTGACTTAAAAGTTCAGCCATATTATTCATTCAATATACTGTGCAAAATAAAAAACAAAAGATGCAATATCGCTTTTAAAATAACCATCACTAAACAAAGGTACTTGGATAAAAAATGCTTGCATAAAAAATATATGTGAGACTTTATCAGCTTAAAGTTTCACACCATCTTATAGATTCATTATTGCACATGAAATGCGAATGAAACTTGCTTTCACGAAAAATGCAATTATAAAATGTCTTGCATAAATCCATATTCAAAAACACATTTAAACTGTGAAAATTGCTGAATAAATGCAGTTATATCCAAGTAAACGTCTCACAACCCAACCATACCTATTACATACAATAACAAACACTATCTTAAAATGCAGTCCATCTGATAAACTAATAATATAAATGATTGTCACAGTAACTCTCAAAATATAAGCTTATTACACCAGGTTTTACACTGGGCATCATTCAACTTGTAATAAACAAAAGATCATTTAATCAACAATAAAAAATATATGCTAAAATATATGTATTTATAAGACATACTTGTACAAAAAGTCCTACATATGCTCACATATACTTCAGATATACTGTTATAAACTAAACAATAACTTCCTGTCTTGCTGGCTAAGAGAACTTGTTTGTAGACACAACCCACTCTACAGCATTATTGCAGGTGATTACATGATGAAAAACTTTAGAAACAATGAAGCATCTCATGTGGAGGTGCAATTAATATGCAAAGCATTCAATCAACAATAAAAAAATGTAGTGAAAAATGTATATTTATAAGACATACATGTCTAAAAATAATGTATATGTTCGTATATACTTCAGAAACACACTATTGCAAAATAAACATAACATCCTGTCTTATCAGCTAAGAAACCTTATTTATTGGTATAACCCACTCTACGACACTGTAGCAGATAATCACATGACGAAACACCTTAACAACAACAAAGCATCACATATGAAGGCACATTATATTACCAGATGAAGGTATACATAGGATTGTAGGGCCTCACCCTAAGATCAGCTATAAGAATTGCAAGTCTGAAATTTTGAGCCGATAAGTCTCACATATATTTTTTTTCAATCATTTTCCATCCAAGTACCTTTATTTAATGATGGTTATTTTAGCTGTGATAGTGTGTCTTCTTTTTTTATTTTGCACAATATACTGAATGAAAAATATGGCTGAACTTTAAGTCAATTTGCATAAGTGGAGTGTA
Organism: Protopterus annectens; assembly: GCF_019279795.1. NCBI lineage: Eukaryota > Metazoa > Chordata > Ceratodontiformes > Protopteridae > Protopterus > Protopterus annectens. The sequence goes on from NC_056728.1 coordinate 1,729,517,618, forward strand.
CACGCATTTGTTTTACATCTTTAATTGAATGCATTCAATGATGTTGCATTTTTGATTGGCTTAAAGGTTTTTAAATGGCTAATTCTAATTGTAACAATTTGAAGTCTGATGAAGCATTCTTAGTGAACATGAAAGCGTTTACTTTGTTTTGAATAAAAGTCTGATTTTATAATCTGCTGCAGAGTCTTTTTAGAGGAGTTGTTGAAGTTTTCTTGTTTTTAATTTTATACTCATCTGACTCATTACTCAGGAGGTGCGTTCATTTTGTGTTATTATTTATTGGTGGCATTTGTGCTGACTGAGATCTAGCTGATAGACAAGCTGTGCTTGATGCTGAGCTGGATTATAATCCCATAAGTGCCGTGGAGCAGCATTCTGTTGATGATACTTTTTCTAAATTATTACGCATACAAGGGAATCCATTTTTAAATATGGATTTCTCAAAAGATGTGAATGAGAAAAAACAGGCAAATTATAATGTTCACAAAATTTTAATGTTACAAAGAGAACTTGAAAATATTTTTGCTAAACATAAAAAGCTTCAATGGCAATGTATACATCTTGAAACTTGCGTTTTTCATAAAAATATTCCAAGAGGTCTACGTATACTGAAAATGCTAACATATGGTTCGGCTTATACTGAAGTATTATCTAATTGGCAGAAAATTAACATTGAAACTAGTTTCTCCTATATGAGGCTTATTGTTGATTTTTTCAAACCGATAGAAGAGAAGCTAGCAGTTGATACAGACAACAAGAGACATGAACTGTTGGACCACTTTCCAGCCAAAATAGCGATGGCTACATTGACTAATGTCTTGAGTAACATGGGTCTTTTTGAAAGGAAGCTGCCATTACAAAAGAGGTTTAAATTAGAGAAAGGCATGTCAGATGTTAAATCTGGCAGTGTTTTTTTCTTGGCCTCAATACAAAAATATGAATCATTTTACTAAGAACATTAAGCTATCAAATTCCACTAACCAGTCTGTGTTGGATTCTGTGAGGCACATGATGTACTGCAAATGAGCACAACAGAAGGTACTAGTGTCGTGAACAGTCCCACTTCTTTTGCAAGAGGTTTGAACAGCTCTTCAGAAAATACTAGCAATATCATCACTTTAGTGCACACAGAGATGGATGTAAAAGCCAAGGCAGGAGCTAGCCATATCCCTTTGGATACACAGAATTTCCATGCCTTTCTATTTCTTATAAAAAACAATTTGAGGAACAACGTCACAGAGCAGAGGCAGGAAAAGGTATTTGTCTTTGAAAGAATGAGCCCAGACACCATTGGTGAAGAAGTATTGGTCCAAGAACAAAACAACCTAATATATAATTTATCTTTATATTCACTTGATGAATTTCAAATGAAGGGATTGTCTTTTATTCCTGCTACTTGTAAAAGTTTCAGTGATACTGTGCTGGACCTTAAAATGTTTTGTAGAAGAATTATGTTGAAATCCTCATTTCCTCATCTAAGTAAGAGTAGCAACCATCATTTTTCAAGGAAACCCACTTTGTTCTCTCCAGCTATTCATCCAGTTGTTGAAACATTTATGCGTGTGTGAGAATGATTTATTTAAAATGCATAACAATCGAACTAGGACACATAGGAGATTTTATAATTTAACTAAGAGAGAACAAGCAACTTTGGAGGGCCTACAGACTAATCCACATATTGTTATTTGTCCTGCTGACAAGGGGGTGCTATCACAGTGTTGGATAGATCTGGTTATGTTAAGAAGATGTATGATATGTTGTCGGATGCTGAGACATATTCTGTCATCTCCATTAGTACTATTGAAGAGATGACACATAGAGTGCACTGTGATTTGTTTGATTGTTCGATGAGAAGGCTCATTAGTAAAGATTTATATGAATATCTTCTTGTTCAGACATATCGACAAATGCAGACACAAAACCAGGAACCACCAAAATCCAAGGCCACAGGACCCGAATCTCGAAGGAATGTACTTTCAAACCAAATAGGTTAAAAACCTTTATTTTGCTCGGTTATTACTGAGCTTCTTCAGAGTTGAAATAATAAAGGTGTTGTTAGTAAAGATTTATATGAATATCTTCTTGTTCAGACACCCAAGATAGCTATAATAAAAGGTTCGCCAAAGATACATAAAACACTGGCCAGCCCCCCCCCCCTTTAAGACTGATATTGTCTGGGAGAGGCTGGTTAACAGAACCTATTTTTTATTTATGTAGAAAAGATGTTGAATTCTATTGCTGTGAATAGTTCTACTATTTTAAGAGATACACAAGGTTTCTTAAGATCTTTATATTCTTAATATGAGGATAACTCTATACCAGCTGACAACATATTTGTTACTTTTGATGTCTGTTCTCTTTTTATTCCCAGTCAGACTGGTTTAGGTTTTTAAAAGAATATTTGCAGACTCATGCAGACTACTCTGTGACTCAGATTAATATAAGGTTCATGTTTATAGAAATGATCTTAGACAACAACATCTTTGTCTTTGATAATACTTATTATGTTCAAAGAACAGGGGTAGCCATGGGCACATCATGTGCCAATTCTTATCCCAACTTGGTAATGGCAGAATGGGAAACCAATTATGTATTAAATCCTGATGTATTTAGCAACAATGTACATTTTTACAAATTTTTTTTGACGATGTGTTTGTCAAATGGAAAGGGGGCACTGAGAGTTTGAGTCAGTTTTTGAATTATATTAACTGTACCACAACTTTTTAAAATTTACTATGTCAGCATCAGCAGAGAAAATTAATTTTTTAGATGTCAACATTTTAAACGGGGGTGGACAGATTTTTACAGAGGTTTTTAAAAAGGCATTTTAGAAGAACACTTTACCTAGCAGGTCCAGCATGCATCCTTCTCATGTATTTAATAATATTATGAGAGGGCAAATTTTGCAGATATCACATCTTAGTAATAATGATGATACTTTTAGATCCTCTTCGGAATCATTATTGAATTATTTTGTTAATATTGGCTATAATGTAAATGAATACACATCTAGACTTGCATCAGTAGTTGTTGAGAGAAAAGAGAAAGCAAGACCTAACTTTTCCCGTAAGTCTCCACGTACTGATGATTGTATACTGTATTTATTGTTTACTTCAGATAACAGAGATGTAAGGGATATTATTAACAAAAATTGGCATGTTTTATTACCAGATGAAGATATACATAGGATTGTAGGGCCTCACCCTAAGATATGCTATAAGAATTGTAACTCTGTTAAGAGAACAGTTTGTTACAATAATATTCCATCTAAACCATTGATACCTGTACAGAGGCAGGGCACTTTTCACTGTAACAGATGTAAGTTTTGTGGATATATGGCCAACAGTAATAGTTTTACACATCCATCCACTAGCAGAGTATATAGATTGGATCACTTTTCAAATTGGGTTTTCTCTAATTTAGTGTATTTAGCATATTGTGTTAGCTGCCCCCAATTTTATGTGGGTGAAACCAACAGGACCCTTACAGAAAGAATGAGAGAACATGTCTATAAGATTGGTAAAAAAGACATGTCTATAGCCACAGCCAAGTATGTAGTGCAGGCAGGATCAACCCATATTTTGAGATTCTTAATGTTGAGTTTGGTATCTAAAGATTCCAGCAACAGTGATATTAAGAATACAACTGAAGTCCTTGAAAAGAGGTGCAACATTAATCTGCAGGCTAATAAGACCTAAGGGTTAAATGATGCTGTTTCTTTAAAACCTTTTTTGAAGCATAGACCGATCATACACGAATATCCTTAGTTTTCTGGTTAGTCTTTATATATATATATATGTCTTCTCCTTATATATGATTGGTTATTTAGTATTTTATTTTCTGGCCCATTTCTTAGGGTATGTTTTATGTTGTATACATGCTTTGGATCTTCTAAATGTTTTGTATATTGGCTGCACCTTCGTATGTGACACTTTGTTGTTGTTAAGGTGTTTTGTCATGTGATTACCTGCTACAGTGTTGTAGAGTGGGTTACTCAAATAAATAAGCTTTCTTAGCTAGTAAGGCAGGATGTTATGTTTATTTTGCAATAGTGTGTTTCCGAAGTAAATACAAACATATGCAGGATTTCTATACATGTATGTCTTATAAATATACATGTTTTCTAGTTGATTGAATGCTTTGCATATTAGTTGCGCCTCCATATGAGACGCTTCATTGTTTCTAAAGTTTTTTTGTCATGTAATCACCTGCAATAGCACTGTAGAGTGGGTTGTGTCTATAAACAAGTTATCTTAGCCAGCAAGAAAGGAAGTTATGGTTTATTTTATAACAGTGTGTCTGAAGTATATGCGAGCATACGTAGGACTTTTTATGGAAGCATGTCTTATAAATGCATATATTTTAGCATATTTTTTTTATTGTTGATTAAATGATCTTTTGTTTCTTATGAATTGAATGATGCCCAGTGATAGATTTGGTATAATAACCATATATTATGAGAGTTACTGTGACATTCATTTTTATTATTAGTCTATCAGATTGGCTGCATGCTAAGATAGTGCCTGTTATTGTAGGTTCCCTATTAAGTAAGCGAACGCTTAATATAGCGAACGCTGTTTAATCAACAGCTAAATGTCAAAACGGCAAAATCCTGAAGACACGGACCAGCGATTTTTTTTCCCAGGGAAAAAAAATCACTGGGCCAATTTGGGACTTTGCCGTTTCCTCCACTGTGGTGCAATCTCGAAGTTGGTATATTTAAGTAAGGATGATGTGGGGGGCAAAGCCCCCCACTTTAGTTTGTGTTTGTTTTTTTTGCAGACCAGCGATTTTTTTCCCTGGGAAAAAAATTGCTGTTCCATTTGTTCGGAATATTGTGTTTTCATTTTTTGGGGGTTGATTATGCAATGTTCACTATTTTAAGCATTTGCTGTTATAATATAGACCTGTTATTGTATGTAATAGGTCTGGTTGGGTTTTAACACATATTTACTTGGATATAACTGTATTTATTCAGCAATTAGACACTATAAATGTGTTTTTGAATATGGATTTATGCAAGACATTTTATGATTGCATTTTTTGTTAAAGCGAGTTTCATTCACATTTCATGTGCTGCGGTGAATCTTTAAGATGGTCTGAAGCATTTAGCTGTTAAAGTCTCACATATATTTTTTATTCAAGCATTTTTCATCCAAGTACCTTTGTTTAATGGTGGTTATTTTAGTTGTGATATTGTGTCTTTTGATTTTTATTTTGCACAGTATATTAAATGAATAATATGGCTGAACTTTAAGTCAATTTGCATAAGTGGACTGTATGCATATTTGTTTTACATCTTTAATTGAATTAAATTAATGATGTTGCATTTTTTGATTGGCTTAAAGGTTTTTAAATGGCTAATTCTAATTGCAACAATTTGAAGACTGATGAAGCATTCTTAGCAAATGCGAAAGCGCTTACTTTGTTTTCAATAAAAGTTTGATTTTATAATCAGCCATGGAGTCTTTTTAGAAAAGTTGTTGCCATTTTATTATTTTTACTTTTATACTCCCCTGGCTCATTACTCAGGAACTGCATTTGTTTTGTGTTATTATTTAAAAGTGTGAGACAAGACCAAGAAAACTGTAAAGAAAATTTATATAAAGATATTTAGCATAATAGGAAACCTTTTTATTGATAATAATTTTATTATTATTTATTTCACTTTTTAATGACATAAGATGTGGATGGAGTAAAGGCATACAAATTGATACACTGAGTGTGGATTCTAAAATGTATTTTCAGACACAACAGATTATAGATACATTAACAAAATCTTATATAAAACAGTTTGGCTCCACAAAAGGGTTGATAAGTTGTCCTAGTGGCATCCATGTAACATCAGATACTGGAATCAAATTAGATTATATTGAAAAAGAGCTGCTCAAACTGCATCCAAACAAAACCCAGGGAAGAGTCAGACTTAGTAATAATGATCTGAGAACACTTCAATAAGAACTTACAGTACCATTATATCTATTATTTACTATGTCATATAAATATGAGGAGATTCTTGGAGATTGAAGACATGTGCTTTTTAACTCTGTCTTTAAAGGAAAGGGGAGTAGGACAAACCCAGAATTATACAGACTCTTAAGTCTACTTTCTTGTTGTGCAAAAATAATGGAGACGGGAATACTGGATAAGTTATTGTCAGAACTGGATGGGTTGGGACTTGAAACCATGTATCAGCCTGCATATGTTAAAAACAGATCTATTACCACATGTAACATGATGTTCTATAACAATATAACAGCTATGATTGAAAAACTGTGCTGTGATGCAATTTATGTAGACTTAACTTCAGCATTTGACAGGGCATACACAAACATTGATCAATAAATTAGAACAACTACATATTAATGTACTCTTGATACAATAATTAGTTGCATGGCTTACAAATAGGACATGGCAAGTATCATACAGCAAATGGGCAGGTGAAATTCTTTGTTGCAGTTAAGGTATCTCACAGGGCTCTCTCCTAAGCCTTTACTTGCTTAGATTCTATCTTTTAGACCTAACCCTTTCATCTGAAGTGTTCTACAGTCTATATGCAGCTGTCCTGAAATTGGGTAAACTGATTACATGTGTTACTGGTAAGGCATGTCTGCAAAATAACTTAAATAAATTGACCATTTGGGCATAGGAGAATAATATGCTGATAAATACTTCAACAACTAAGCACATAAACTGAAATGTGAATATTTAATATAGCACAAGGTGATTGAAACTGTAGATTCATTTAAGGACTTGGGTATATGGGTAGATCCTGCTTTGAGTTTTTCTAATCATATCAACCAATTGATTAATGATAGTTTTAGAACTGTAGTTTGTATAAAAAGATTTATGAACTCTCAGAAATTAGAACTGATTAAATCGCTGTTTGTTAGTTACATTAGACCCAAATTTGAGTATGGAATAACAATATGAAAACCCTAAAAGAAAACAAGCATGAGTAAACTGGAAGGAGTACAGCAGAAATATACCATGGCCATCCATGGATGTGAAAATTTAAGTTATTATGAAAGACTAAACTATCTGAACTTGTACAGTATTTCTTATTGCTATCTAAGAGGAGATCTTATTCGGGTATATAGGGCATTTAGAAGTAACTATCTTTCTGGGGATGTTTGGGGTTATCAAAAAGAACTAAACAATCATCAGACAACCTATATAGAAGATTCTGTAAAAAGGGGAAGAATCTAAGTATGGTATGGATTGACTACAAAAAAGCATTTGATAGTATCCCACATTAATGGATAAAAGAGTGCTTAAAAATGTAAAAGATACACCCTACACTGATTGACTACATTACAGTAACCATGAAACAATGGCAGACCACTTTGCAATTAAGCCATGATAAAAGACAGATCATTATCCCAGGGATAAAAGTTCAAAGGGGGATATTCCAGGGTGACTTTCTGTCACCATTGCTATTCTGCATTGCTATTAATCCATTAAGTTGTTTACTTAACAGCTTAGGCCACGGTTATAATTTGACTCCAAAGTCTAATGACTTCTCATCTTCTCTTTGTCGATGATTTAAAACTGTATAGCTCATCAGATGAGGAACTGAAAGCACAGCTGCAGGTTGTCAAAACTTTTTCCGATGATATTAGAATGTCATTTGGTCTTGATAAATGTGCAAAAGCAACTTTTAAAGCAGGAAAACTGCAGCACCAGGAAAGCATCAGTTTGGGACAGGAATGTGATATAAAAGAACTTGAGCAAGAGGAAGTATATAAGTACTTGGGAACTGATGAAGCATCAGCAGTAAAACATTAACAAATGCAAATAAAACTTAGCAAGGAATACTTTAGAGGACTTAAATTAATCCTGAGAACAGCATTGACATCTAGGAACAAGATCCAAGCTATAAAACAATTTGCTCTTCCTGTCCTAACTTACAGTTTTTGAGTGATTGACTGGCCACATAAAGTGTTGGATAGATTAGATATTAAAACAAGAGGGATGCGTAATGCTCACCAAATGAGTTATAAAAATCAGTGTGTACCAAAATTGTATATTTCCCGTTTCACAGGAGGTATGGGCCTCCTTGAAATTGATTACATGTATAGCTCTGCAATCATGGGACTCCACACATATCTACTGACCTCACAAGATCCAAATCTAGTGAAAGTTTTGAAACATGAGGGGAATAAATCTAAGATGACTTCTCTGCTTAATTTAGCAGAAGCATATTGATGTCAAGCAGGAATGGAAATCAAACAAGAAGTAGATAAAAACCAGGCAGCAAATGAATGTGCCAAAAAACAAAAGAAAGAATATAAGGTGACGGACGAGATGAGAAGGCAAGAAATGTGGAAAATGCATAAATATATTTGCAAGTATAGAAAACTTCTGGAAGAACCTTGTGTTAATCAGGATCGAACGCAGGAATAGTTAAGGTGAGGCGAACTGAAACCAAGAAATGAAAGGTTAATATTGGCAGCCCAAGACAGTAGGCTATGCACACACTGGTTTACAAAGTCCATTGAACATGTGGGAGAAACAGACAAATGTAGGTTTTGTAAAACCGAATTGGAAACAGTCACTCACCCTGTTGCTGGTTGCGACACACTAATGGAAGAAGGACTGTATACTGAAAGGCATAATAATGTGGTGAGACTGTTGCACTGGGGATTGTGTAAACATTATAGTAATGAAGTGGCTGAAAACCACTGGAAACATGAGCCACAAAGCATCATAGACAATGACGACGTTTATATCACATGGGATCACCCATTACCAACAGTCCAAAAGAGAGATGCTAGAAAATAGTTTATAGTAGTCCAAGAAAAAAAGACAAAAATAGCATTGATCATTGAAATTGTCACACCCAGTGACTACAGTGTCTTGCGTACAGAGAGAAACAAAGTAATAAAATATCAGGATCTGCAGGCAGAAATGAGAGCAACATGGAAGAAAGATACACAGACAGTTCCAATAGTAGTAGGAGCAATGGGTCTTATAAAAAGAATTTACAATCTTATGTAGATATGTTACCAATCCATGTAACCCCATACGAATTGCAGAAGGAGTCCTTGATGGGCACATTGCAGATGCTGCAAAGAGCACTTTTGGCTGACATCAAAGATTGAAACAATACTAATTTCATGAACTTTAATCATACTTTGACTTAGGAATGGGGTCCATTCCGGCCATGGTATTTGAAACCCAAAAGATTTGGAGAAATTAGAAAAGATTCTATAGGAATGAGCAGTGCACTAATTGGTTCTCTGAGAGAGCATTTGATGCATGGAGCAGACTACCAAAATTACATTAAAGCAAGTACTAGTTTAGATATTTTTAAGAACAGCCCTGACAGTTATTATGGTAATGAGTCCTTTGGTATATTGGCAGGCTAAAAGGGCATTAATGCCCATGTTTGAAATATTTGTATATATGTGTTTCATGGGTGCCTTATACTGGTAATGAGCTTAACAACCACTTCAATGTTATTGCTGTCAGATGCTTTAACAATATTACACATAGTTATTCTCCTTTCCCCTTTTTTCTGATTATATAATCTATAGTCACTGTAACTATTATTAACATTTCTGTCACTTTTCTCCCAATAATTTCATTTACTACATCATTCTCCACTATTTTTCCTTGTTTATTTAATCAAACATTTTTTTAAATACATTGTAATCTCTGTTATAGAATTCTATGTACTTCCAATTCTTTATATTTCTGTTTTTTTTAAAGAAATTGAATTACATTAACAACTGCTTTCTTATATTTCATAGCATCTCACTATCATCCCATTTATTCAATACTTCTAGAATCAACTATCCCAGCACACTATTCTTTTGCAGACTTCAACACATTATTTAATTTACTTTTAGGAAATATCTTACTCCATTTTTTCTTTGCCTCTTTCCCAGTGTTATTGCATATCACTCTTTCTCATATTTTATATCCATCTTCTTAAATACTGATTTTAAACATTACTCTGCCTCTGGCATAATTTCTTCTTGAATTTTTGCTACAATTCATTTTTATCTACACATAACGATGAAACTTCAACTTCTCCTTTTTGTCATTGTATTCAAACCTGTATTTTCTTCCTATTTGCCTTGATTATTTTTTTTTCTCTTTTTCCTAATAATTTTTATTATTTTTCTTCAGTCTCATATGCATTGCTCTTATATTTCTTTGAAACTGCAAACTATTCCTGGGATTCAATAACCTATTTTTTTGTGCAGGAACAGTGTAGCCACTCCTGCATGGAATATGGCCACCGAGCGATCCAGTAAACTACTGTTTTGATGTGCACGAGCCTGCCTACACTATTCCTGCATGGACACCACTGCATAATGCTAATTACTTCATTTGCTGATGAAAACCATGCAAATGAGGTAAATTAGCAATTCAGCAAGCATGCAGGCATCCGTGCAAGAATAGTGTTAGTTGCAGAAATGTATTCTGCTACTAGCCGAATCAATTTCTACAAAAACTAAAATGGAGGCATGATCTGAAATAAAAGCATGTATTATAATCTCTAGGCATGCCAATGGCCAAATGTATGGCCACTGCATGTAAAAGTGTTTCATTTTTATAAAAATAAAAGTAATTTTTTTGGCCGGTTCCAGGCGTTTAAGTATAGGTCAGCGGCACGCAAATGGGACCGTGCCGAAAATAAAAAAAAATGTGAAAACTCAATTTTAAGGGAAATTTTCATTTTCCCATTATAGTTTATGGCATGCAGAATCAAAACAATACCAGGGAACAGTGGTTGTTAAAGGGAAAGGCTCTGGGGTAGTGCAGTAAATATGGACTAAGGCAGTTGGGTATACAAATGAGGGGAAATTTACTGAATCACAAAAATATACTAAGTGCCAAACTGCACCTAACCGTGTAGGTGCTATAATAAGATTGTGTAAGCAGGGGGAGTAACAGACATTAAAAGGGAGTATATCATGCATAGTGTAAGCACATTGGAGCCCTATGGCTCTCAGATAAGCTTAGCTAAGCACAGTTAAGCAAGGGGGTGTGTTTGAGGCTGTATTGACTTATTCCATGAAATGAAGAACATATTTGCATCCAGGGAGAGCCATCTCTTCATGTTTACATTAGCTAAATGGGTTTGTGTGGGGCACACCATGTCTATAACAAAACAAAAAACCTCCCAGAAATAGCAGGACTCTTTACATTTGGGCACCGGGTTTGCGTGGCACACTTCAGGGCTTAAAAGGGAGGAAATGAAAAGGGAAAAAGGGAAAAAAACGGTAATAGCAGAATAAAAGCAATCAAGTACAAATTATATAGCTAGCAGGTGGAATGCATCATAGTCAGCCAATCATACAGGCAGCATCTGCAGCACAACAGTATAAACTATGGAACACCTTACAGTCTGTTTTTTCCCACAAACTCTGCAACATTGTTGTACACATGCAGGGTAATTTTAACCGGAAAAATGTTAGGGGCTGCAATTACTTTGATCCACCAGTTTGTGCTAGAGGCTGAGGGTTCATAGGTTCATAGGTTTATACTAGGCTATCTGCCCTAAGGCAGGTTTATACTAGGCTATCTGCCCTAAGGCAGGTGGTGAGGAGGATAATGCTGACAACTGCCAAAGACCGAGGAGGAGGAGAAGAGTGTTCAGACCCAGGGTAACTTACCAGGGGCTACATGATCTGGAGATAGTAGAGTGCTACAGGGTGGACAGAGACATACTTCAGCAAATCATCGAGCTGTGCTGGACTCAACCCAGACCTAGACCCAACAGAGGGGAACCCATCCCAGTGGATTCCAATGTATGTGTAGCCTTAAGGATACTAGCTACAGGTACTTTCCAAATACCTACTTGGGACATTGTGGGGGTGTCACAGGCATCTGCATTCAGAGTACTCCACCAGTTGCTGGATGCCATGCTACCACATGCCGGTGAACACATTTACTTCCCCAACACCCACGAGGAGAGGACCAGCAATATGCATCTCTTCCACCATGTAGCAGAAAACCTAGAGGTATTGGGTGCAATAGACTGCCAGAACATCCACATCAAAGCACCACCCAGTGAACAGGGTAGGGTCTACATAAACCGCAAGGGTTTCCCCTCAATCAACTGCCAGGTCATGTACAGTGCCCAGGGCATTATCATGAATGTGTGTGCTGGCAGCCCTGGTAGCTATCACGACTCCCACATCTGGCATTCATCACAGTTGTACCAAGCATTTGCCAGTGGGGGCATCCCATATGGCTGTCTGGTGGGGGATGCTGGCTATGCACTGGAGCCGTGAATGATGACACCCATCAGAAATGCACACACACCCACACAAAAACGCCAAAATGAGGTACATGCACAAACCAGAATCATTATACATGCATGTGTTTGAGATGCTCAAGTTACAGTTCCACTGCCTTGACATATCTGGTGCAGCCTTGTAGTAGACTCCAGCCACATGTGCACACATTTTTATAGTATGTGTCATGCTACACAATATGATCCTGCAGAAACAGCTGCAGCAGGAACAGCATGGGAAAGACCACACACCCCACCACTTTTGCCAAGGTCCCCACAGGCACAGAGGGACTCAGAGGAGGAGGTTCCTGAGCCTGCTCCTGTAGGCAAATGGAAGCATGCCCAGTATGCTCAGGCCTTGGCAAAGAGCAATGCATAGCACACACACTGACACTGTCGGGACCCCAGGGACTGACACTTCTCTCTGACTCGCACACGCAGTAAAATGGATGACACATACATCACATTACCAGTAGCTTACCATGTATAGGCAGTGTACAATGTGTATCCAACATAAGCAGCCCTCAAGCACCATCCTCACAACTACTGCAGGCACAAGATAAGTCAGTCTTAACAATAAATGAATGGATTAGTATGTTTTGGTAGCATATCTATGGTAATGATGCATGCATGGAAGGGAATGGGGTGGCCTATTGGGACAACAGCAGACAACTGACATCTATGTGGGACACCAGGAAATGTCTGTACAAAACTGACCTCCCCACACTATGCAGTAGTACCCAAGGTGGCAAAACCCACTGCAGTGTATGTGTGGGGAAAAGTAAGTGGGGGACATAGGTCACAGGCATGGATGCCAGTGTGGGGGTCCCATACCCACCCCTCACACCCACACAGCAAGTTAGCTGTAGAAAACCAGAGAGAAATATCTGGTAAAGGCACACAAATGGCAGCAATGTTGAATTACCCCCTACTGACTCACACAGTGATAGCACAACAGGACTCGCAGTTGCAGTAAAACTATGAAGGATAAGAAGTCTGAAACTCAAATGTATGCCATTACAATCTGATCTGTGCTCATTACTGTTATGTCTCTAGTCCCCAAGACAGGGCACAATAGTATGATAAATGGAACCAAAATGTAAAGCAACTATCAGCACAGTCTGTCCAAATGTGTACAGTTGACAGGTGTGCCCTCCCCATATATCCAGCAGCATAGCACACATTGGCAGGACTCTACCAATGCACATGAAAACATGTTGCCTGTCCACAATATGCTGGGGTCAATGAGCTATGTGTATGTGTGGTTAATACTTCCAGGATCTGGCCAGCACATTCTCCTTGCAGTTGTCTTGTAGTGCCCTAGGTCCAGTGCTGTCTTTGACAGTGCCATGTGCAAATAACTGCAGTGCCAACTGCTATGCATGTCAGTGACACCCATTGAACTGCCTCTAGCATACTGGGAAGTCACAGTGCTATGTGGAATATACATGCTTTTGGTTACTGTTGCCAGTGGTTATTTTCAATAATCCATTTTTCTTATGTTTGCTTTTATATATGCTGGACATGCCTGCACAGTAGAATGCACTCTGTACCCACACCCATAACTCCCAACCTCTGATAGCAAGATGTTTGGACAAGGGAAGAAATAAAAGTGGAACAAAGGCACAATGATAGGCATGTGTTGTAAATATTGCCCTTACATACTGAGAAAGTTGGTAGGGTGAGGGATTTGCAGTAGCAGGAATTGTCTGAAGGTTATGTAGTCTGAAACAGTAATGTCTGTCATTATTTTGTAACATCACTCTTTAAATATATGTAACTAACTTGCCATAAAAACACAAGTTTACATAGACAGGACAAAACCTCTAGCCAAACACCGGGACAACCTGCCAAAAAATGTACAGGTGAGAGGTATGGCCACACAAGGATATGACATCTCAGGTTAGAAAGATACCACACAAGCAGGAGACCCCCAGCCAGTATATCACCAAGTTGCTGGACTGTTTACACAGCACGTCATCACTCAACTGGCTGTAACCACACCTCACAAATGGCCTTGTTGGGCAAGAATGCACATTGCTGCCCTCATAATATTGGTCTATGCAACATACAACTAGTATTCCTCTGGTAAAGCACTGTGATGATCTGAGGATATCTGGCACTGATTAATGACACAATACATTGCAGTGTCAGACTACAGATATATCTGAAAATGTCTGCTAAACAAACCCAGTACCCCGAGGAAAGTCCTGTGTACTCCTGAGAGGTATGGCTGTAGCGCACAAAACCCTGGACTGGAGTACACCTCTCTCTGGAATGGAGTCCCACTCTAACTCTAGAAAGTCACACCGGGCATGCTCCTACACTTAGAGAATCACAGGACATGTTGGAACCCACATCAGAATATATGACTGTATTGTGTATATATGTCTGTGTGCACACGCACACACACACACACACACACACACACACACACACACACACACACACACACACACACACACACACACACACACACACACACACACAGGATTACCCTCAGCTAGCTGTAAGTTGCTCATATGTGATATATCTGCATCTGTTGCATGAGAAACACAGACATATATATGGGCAACATATACAATGGGTTAACATATGTTAACCATACACACACATAGATGTGGGGAAGTGAGAGACAGACATTGACAGAAAGAGAGAGACACAGGGGACACAGACAGAATGAGTCACACACACAGATACCCTGAATGGCATACAGTGATGTCCTGCTGTGGACAGTGGCATGCCAGTTGTAAACAGTTGCACGTGCCAGCATAAAAGTTGAGCCCCACTGTGTAATAGTACTGAGGTTGGGTTTATAATATCACATTACCTGTGTGTGTGTGTGTGTGTGTGTGTGTGTGTGTGTGTGTGTGTGTGTGTGTGTGTGTGTGTGTGTGTGTGTGTGTGTGTGTGTGTGTGTGTGTGTGTGTGTGTGTGTGTGTGTGTGTGTGTGCCTGTAGGTCTAAGTATTAGGAGACTGTTCTCACTCAGTAGACTTCACATTGCCCTATTTCACAAGATCTGCTGCTATCATTCACCTTAGAAGTACCACTGGACAAATACCACCCTTATAAGCTCTGTAGCGTGTGTGATAACTGCATAACACTATGGTACAAATAACTAGATAGGTAACAGTTCTAATCTCAATACTGGCAACTGTGTGTGTGTGTGAGACAGTTGTGTGTGCGAGAGTGAGGGAGCGTGTATTTGTTTGTTTGTAGGTGAAACTGTTTAGGCCATTCCTACCCAAAACATTTCCCTGTGGCAAACTTTATCAGTCCTGCTGATGTCATTCCCCTTATCAGCACCTTTGTCTAGTTGTCAGCCCAATAAGCTCCATAGCACATGTGATAACTGTGTAACACTACAGTACAAATCACTAGATAGGCAGCGGTTCTACTCTCAGATCTGGCAAATGTGTGTGTGTGTGTGTGTGTGTGTGTGTGTGTGTGTGTGTGTGTGTGAGTGTGTATGTTTGTAAGAAGTATTTTGATAAGTTTCCCACCAAGTGGCCTACTTTATCAGTCCTGCTGATGTCATTCCCCTTATCAGCACCTTTGGCCAGTTGTCAGCCCAGTAAGCTCTGTAGTGCATGCAATAACTGTGTAATACTATAGTACAAATCACTAGATATGCAGGGACTCTAATCTCAATACTGGTAAGTAAGTGTGTGTATGTGTGTGTGGGAATCATATCCTGTGTGGGTTATACCATTTTGATGTGTGTACCATCCACGCCTGTTTACCACCTCCTGATGGCATTACTTTATATAGCGTGTTAATGGCATCTGCCTCACATGCAGCATGTTAAATCATTGTACAGGCCATACCAGTCATGTGTACAGATATGTACGACATATCTAGATGTTTGCAACCCAAATGTGGTCTGTGTCCCCTAGCAATGATCATGTATGTGATATTGTTGCAAAATATGTCACAGCTAGTGTATTGACACACAAGCAAACATCAGATATCATACCTGACTGAAACGTCATGCTGATACAATGTCTGTTACCCTGTCACTTGTCCAGGCTTGTAGAAGCAATAGATGACTCCAGTTGCTATTAATGGTGTGTTATCTCACCATCCATGAAGGCATTCACAACATTACGTGTTAAAAGAGGTAATGGGTTATGTCCCATGCATATAATCTATGTGGGGCATGGCATGTGTATGTAGCACTATAGTACATTAAAGTGGATATGTAGGTTTACACATCTGTCTATTGCCAACTGTGTTTGTGTTACTGTATATACATCCCCTGTGTCAGTCTACTGTGTGTATGCAAAGGATATACCATTTTCTCTTCCTGTTCCACCTTGTGAACTCAGGAAGACATGCCACAAACCTGTCATACACAGTATCATGCATGCTCTCACCAACTGCACCAGGGTTGAGTGTAAATGAAAGAAATGGCAGGGGCAACAGATCCTGACACATGAATCTGTTGCAGTCAGTCTAATGGCTAAGCTTGTGAGGGACCTACTGACAGTACTCCAGTAACCTGTTCCATATGTATGAGCCTGTGGTACTACACAACACTGAGGTGGCATGTCTGAAGGCAACCTATCTGTGACAAGGGGTATGTACACCAGGTCACACTGCCTGACAACAGTGTCCACAACACACTGATGCATGGATACACACCTGGTAAACATACATATAAAGCTGCACCTTGGCTATGAAACAGTAAATGAATTTCCACTCTGCCATACTCCACGTTGGTAATGTCTGCAGGGCCACAGACTGCAGATACACAAACACCTGGAAAATAAACAGAATACAGCATGTCATACTACATTCAGTCAGTGGTACTAAAAGCAATAATGCATCATGGCTAATAAGGTATATACACCTTTATGTGTACCTATAACAAATGCAAGCAGACACTGCCTTACACAGTATTACATAGCTACACTGTACTATATTCACCCTGTGCATCAGACCCATATTAGCTTGTCCCTGCATTGATAGTATGGTTGACAGCGATGTGGCAAAGATATAATCATGTGCACAGGGTGTGGTGTGGGTTTGCCAGAGGCCTAGGCTCGGCCATACAGTTGACATCCATGTGTGTGTGTTTGGAGTGGTATCCAATAGATGGGCTGTGCAGAGGTGCTGTGTATGTCTGGAGGTGACCTGCCTGTGATACAGATGTGTGTGTGTATGTATGCATGCACACAGTCATGCCATGTGGCTGCCCTACACAGGGGTATGTTGGACAGCTGTGGACCATACATGGCAGGATGTCCAGTTCACCATCTCCGTCCATGGACATGTGAACTGGTACTGCCAGGAGTCTCACTGGCACCACCAGGCCCAAGGCCAGATGCAGTACTGCTTCCTGATGGGACCAGCCAGGACCACTTGCCCATGGCCAACTCCATTGTAATGTGGACAGCAACCCACTTTCTGTAGTGCTGGTGTTACTGCCACTATGGGAGTGTGAAGGTGCATGACCCTGTAGACTCTCAGCTGATGTTGGTGCTGACCTATGTCCACATGGCCGATGCCCATCTCCCACCACACATCCTAGCATAAACACGCCATGGTCGAGGAGTGCCAATGTCTCAACCCACCATCAATTCATGACCTCAGTATTCTGGTGTGTGGTTTCAACAAGGTCATGCATGTCCCCACATAAGTCAGGAAGACTTACATCTACCACCTTGAGTAGTTGTCTGGCATTGCATTCACTACATGCCTGTGCATCCATGACAGCCTGAAACATGCGTCTGTTGACACCTGCTGTGGCACTTGCAACAGTGGCTTAATGAGCAGCAGTCCTCCTGCGAGCACCCATGTCCATCTGCCTTTGTGGGACCTCATCTGCACTCTGGCTATGGCTAGGGTCTACACTCATACCTTCCATAGTCACCACACTAGCCTCTTCCATGCCACCACCTGCCAACTGTCCATCATCTGTAGCTGCTGGGGACTGGGCATGTGTGGGAATTGTGACTGTGTGCGGGGACATTGTAGATGATGGTGGGATGCCAAACAATGGCACAGATTCAGCCCCTGACAACACCACCTGTGCCTGACTATGACCATCATCATTGCCAGAGTCTGCAGAGACACTGACATCAGATTCTGAGCAGGATGGACCACTACCACGATGACCACCTGTGGGGGAAAGACAACATATGTAAATTAATACCTGCACTGTACCATTTGCTGCTATGCACACACACACACACACACACACACACACACACACACACACACACACACACACACACACGCGCACACACGCGCACACACACACACACACACACACACACACACATATAGGTGAGGTGACAGACAGGCATTACACATACCTCACAATAGCCAACTGGTGACATTCACAACACAGTCAGACCATTACATACACACCCTGGACAGGCCCTCAACATCAAGCAGTTAAGCCCTTTTTACTTGATGTTACTACTTATATACACCTTTGTGATATGTGAGTAGTGTGAGTAGGTGATGGGCCTTCAAGTAGCACACACTGGACCCATGAACACATGATTGCCATTCACCTGTATAGCACAGTGGCAACTCCTACAGAACATACTTTTCAACTGTGCAGAGTGTCGCTGAATGTCTAAATGTGTGGCTCATATTTCTGGTCTGTTCATCATAAATCCTGTGTTTGTCTGACACATTACTGGGATGATATGAGGACTGGTGTCACTAATTAATGACATATTTTGAGCCTCACACTTCAAAACCTGCAGTACATGTATGTTACAACAGAATCGGTTACATTAACAACCTTCTAAGCTTACAGTGGATACTGTAAGTGTAGAGATCCCTGTTAACATGTCAGGTTTGTCTGATATATAACATGAGACCATAGAAATCATGTGATAGCATTTCCCACCTTTAATGTGACCTATAACTTGTGCAATCCAACTGAAGAACAAACACATCGGTTACGGGTAACATGTAAATGCTGAAATATGTACAATGGGCTGGTTGTATGACTGTGCACACCCTTAAACTAATACTTCATTAAAGCACCTTTTGATTTCATAACAGCAGTCAGTCCTCTTGGGAAGGTGTGTATCAGCATAGACTTAGCAATATTTGTGCACTCTCCCTTGCAGAAGCCCTTCAACTCTGTCAGATTGCAAGAGCATCACTTCTGCACAGGCCTCTTTAGGGCACCCCACAGATATTTGTATTTGATGTATGTGTGGACTGTGGCTGGGCCATTCCAAAACATTGATTTTCTTCTGGTGAAGACATACTTTAATTAATTTTGATGCATGGTATGTGCCATTGTTGTGTGGAAAGGTGTAAGTCCTCTCCATCCACAGCTTTCTAGCAGACACATGAAGATTTTGGGCCAAAAGGGACTGGTATTTTGAACTGTTCCAAATCCCCTCCATCTTGGCTAAAGGCCCACTTCCAGCTTATGAACAGCAACCCCAAAGCAGGACACTGCCATTGCCATGCTTCACCATAAGGATGGTGTTATTTTGGTGATGCACAGTGTTGTTCCTGTGCCAAACAAACCTTTTATTTATTTATTTATTTTTTGACCAAAAAGTGCAACCTTGGTCTCATTGTACCATAACACATTTCCCCACATGCTATTGGGAGACCTGATCTATTTTTATTGAGAAATTTGCCAGACCTTGATGTTGTTCTGTGTGTGAGAATGCTTCCATCTTCCAAACCTACCCCATGGGTTAGACATGTGTAGAATATGGGAAATTGTTGTCACATGTAGTACACAACTAATACTTGCCAGAGATTCCTGCAGCTCTTGTAGTGTTGCTATACGTCTCCTGGCAGCCTCCCTGACCAGTATGGGTCTTGTCCTTTCCACACGTTTGGAGGGATGTCCAATTCTTTGCAATGTCACTGTTGCCCCATATTTCCACCACCATTTGATGACTGTCTTCACTGTGTTCCATGGTATATGCAATGCTGTGGAAATGTGTGTGTACCCTTATCTGGGCTGATACCTTTCACAAATGAGATCCTTTTTCTGTTCATAGGCTGTATGCAAACTATGGCTGTTGCTGTAGCAAGCAACTGCGTAAATTTAGGATAATCCTGGTAGGACAGCTGACCGTTATTGGAAGTTAATCAAAGAGTCTCTGTAGTTGATGGCAGGTGTGTAGCCAAGATGATGTAATGCTGTAATAGTATTGAAAGCTGCTTCAACACAGTATTAGCTTCAGCCTATGCACACATATGCATCTAGCTTCTTGTAAGTTTTTTATGTGTCATAATTTTTCAACTAACAGATTTGTATGTTTTACAATTGAATTGTACAGCTTATTTGTCACATGACAGGTTGGAAGGGTTCAGAAATGTTTTATTGTGCTCTCATTTTTGTATATCACAAATACCTGGCATTCTAACAGGTGTGTGTACATCATGTATATGCACTGTATAACACTAATTTATAAAATATGTCCCAGCTTTGGGCTTTTGTCCCACCATTTTGTCAGTCTTTGTCCAGATTTCTAGAAATGACAGGTTGTGAGGTATGCTACAGATATGTGACATCTCCTGCAAATAGGCCCCTAGAATTACCACTGTGATGCAATGCAGTTAACCCCACCACAAGTGAACATGCAGATATTGCAAAATGACTGAGAGTAACAGTTGTGTGCATGGTCAAATGCTTGACCTTAACATGCCTGGGGTACCGGTGAGCCACAACAGGAAAATCCCATACTCACCAGCTTCAGGCTGCTCAACCCACATGCAGACCAGAGGGACCTATGTAGTTGTGGGGGAGAGGTATTGTCAGCAGACTCACATTTGGAATTGGTACCAGATGAATGCTATGTTTCTACACAGGTACATTACAAGCTACGATAGTACATGATTTGCTGTCCCTCACCATAGATGTGCACTTGTGTGCATTACTAAACCCCACCCACAAATTCAGTTTGAACTGACATATGCATCTGGATACTCTATAGAAGACAGTATGACTGCTACATGATTAAATTGATGTGCACTGTAGCCTTACCTGGATGATCCTTGCCTCTGGCCTGGGTGCCACCCACCTCCATGACTTGTGTTTCATGTGTTGGCTGTTGTGTGGGGGCTGCCCCAAGATCAGCAAGGAGCTCCTCTGTTGCCATAAGTGGGGCCTGTGTGGCTGGACCCCCACCTGTATCAGTATGGTCCCTGCCCATGGCAGCAGCCCTTGACAAGCACAACATATCAAGTCAGTTGCCTGATGCTTGACCTGATAATATGTGTGGCCATGGTAATCCAAGGTGTTCACTCTGTGGACAAGGTCATCCCACAGGGCAGTCCGCTCCCACAGATTGTGTCAGCTCCGGCCGAACAGCACTGCATGGTGCTGTATTATTGCATCAGTGATAGCTGCATTCTCCTCTGCAGTGTATGCTGGCTGACACTGCATGTCACCTGGAAGACATAGACAGGGGAACACATCACAGGACCTCAGTTATTTACAGAGCCAGCACATCAATACTGCATATCATTAGCCATCACTTACAACTACATCATACCCCTGTCATCTATGAGCACAGTATGAACCTGTATTGCACTCCTGGTCCTGATGTGTCATGTCCCCCCCAATGAGGGCCAGTACATTGCATAAACCACCAATCATCATTCACATTTGTGTAGAGGGATGACAGTGGCCATCATCTTTGCAGATGGGATGTTAATGTGGCTCAGGCTTTGCTTGCATACAGTGTGTAATGAAGCTGAAAGCATATGCCTGAGGTCATGTAGGATGCAGACAGGAATGGTATCAGGTCCCATAGAGATTTGCTTTTGTTGACTTTGATTAGGCAGTATGCACCTGCTCCCTGATGATGAGGGGAGGGGTGCAGGTGCTGTGAATATCCACCTATACTGATGGTGAGCCAGGGGGTGGTGTTTGCCCTAAATCTGTCTGCAACAGGTTGGCTATAGCTATGGTGTGTGTTTATGTGGTGTGATTCACCAGCATTGCAGGGTGAATTGGGTTGTTGCCTCTGAGATTGTAGACATATGTGATGATGGCCTTGTGAGCATCCTTGGTGGATGTGTACAATTTGTACTCATAGTTAGCCTTACAGTAATCCACCTGTGACCTTATATGCTCATTCAGACAAAGGTTGACATGCTGCCAAGTTGATGCCTGCTCCTACTTTGCCATGTATAGCCAATATAGTGACCAATTATGTGGTTTGTGTATTGCTGCTGTCCAGCAAAGGGGATTACTCCACTTTACCGGAGACAGGTTTTACAAATAAGGTATTGCTGAGTCCATACATCTATGTAGGTGGTCATATAGCTGTTTGTAGTAGGCATGGACACAAGGTCATAACACAGTCGGACACCTCTCTGACTTTAACCTGATAATCATGATTATTCTAGTACCCATGTCTGTGTCAGGGAAATGCAACAATGAGTAGTTGTAGAAACCTAACTCTGTTGGATGCACAGAAACTAAGATTACACACATGTACAACATGTACGGCTTATTTCCCTGATGTTTTGCATCCCATATCTGTTGTTATGAGGCAGCCAGGTACACCTACTCATACATACATGTGCACAGGTAATACCTGATATACATTTCTGTTCTATGTCAGTATGACACACTGGACCGGATTTATGAAAGCTTGCACGGAGTGCAAGAAGAGTGAAGGAGCTCACAGCAGCAATATGTCTGCCGTGCGATCCAGGTACAGCCGGCAGGGGAGTGCATGAGAGCTGCTAAAGCTACTCTTGCACGGACAGCATCATGGTATGCAAATTACCTCATTTGCTGGTGAAAGCCATGCAAACAAGGTAAATTTGTGATCCAGGAAACACTAACCTGTCCGTGGAAGATTAGTGTTATCTGCAGAAATGTACTCCGTTGGTAACGGAGTACCGTTCTGCAAATAGCTAAACGGAGCTATGACAGCTCCAAATAAAGGATACATACAGTTGAGAAAGCATGCCAATGGCCAAATATAAGGCCATTGGCATTTATAAATGTTTAAAAATATAACAATTTAACTATTTTTTCCCCCGATCTCCGACGTTTAAGCATAGCGCAGCACCGAGCAAACGTGCAGCGCCTATAAAAACAAGAAAATAATTAAAAGAAAAGCCAAACATAGGCATTTTCACTAAAAGCCTTATTCTGCCATGCAGGTGAATGGCAGGCTGAAGACAACATGGCCACTGAGTAGTGGTTGCTAAGGGGGGAAGCACAGTGTGAGAGATGTAACCATGCATTAGTAGGCAATCCTATGCAAATGAGGATAAGGTTAGTGAATCCCAATTTTTCCCCAGCATGTGAGCCATGTCCCAAGAATGTAAGAGTAGGAGTAGGTGAGTAGTAGAGTAGAATATAGGTGACATCATGAGGGGGTGTTTCAGACAGACTGTAAGCTAATTGGAGCACAGTGGCTTATGTTTGCTTTGAGTTGCTCAGGATTGCAAGAGGTGTACCTACAGTTGTCCTATTTGAAAACCTCAAACCGAAGGTGCACAATGTAAAAGGACAGGAAATTCCTTGCAAACATGCACACAGCGTGTGCAAGCATGTTTGTGCTTGTTTGCGCAGCGCTTCCCTCTGGGCGGAAACAGAAAGGCAAAAGGAAGGAAAAGAAGTAGTAGGAAGTTAACCAAGGAGAACTAGCAGAGCTGCCAGGTGAAATATATCAGAATCAGCCAATTACACAGGCAGCAGACTAGCCCAGCCCAGCCCAGCCCAGCACTGTAAACTCTGCAAACAGCATTCCCCCCCTGTTTTTTCCCAAGAATTCCGCAACACTGCAGTATACAAAGAGGGAAAGCTTAAAAAGCTTAAGTCAGACAAAATGTTAGGAGCTGCTCTTGCTATCATAAACCAGCATGTGCAAGGTGCTGAGGGTGGTGATGTTGTGAATGATGCTGAGCAATCCACAGTGAGGAGAAGGAGAAGAGTCTACAGACCCAGGGTAACCTACCAGGGGCTACATGAGCTGGAGATCGTGGAGCACTATAGGGTGGACAGAGTCCTCCTACAGCAAATTGTTGAGCTGTGCTGGCCATGCCTCACACACAGAACCAACAGAGAGGAACCCATCCCAGTGGATACCAAGGTATGTGTTGGCATAAGAATACTAGCTACAGGTACCTTCCACAGACCAACTGGTGATATGATGGGGATTTCACAGGCATCAGCATCCAGGGTACTGCACCAGTTCCTGGATGCCATGTCAGCACATGTCAGTGACCACATATATTTCCCCAATTCCTGTGAGGCATTGACAAGCAATATGCATCTTATCCACCAAATAGCAGAATACCCTGAGGTAGTGGGAGCAATAGACTGCAAGCTCATACGCATCAAAGCACCAACCGGTGAGCGGGGTAGGGTCTACATCAACTGCAAGGGATTCCCCCTCCATCAACTACCAGGTCATGTGCGATGCCCAGGGTATAATAATGAATGCGTGTGCTGGCTGCCTTGGAAGCTATAACGATTCCCACATCTGGGATCTGACACGGCTGTACCAGAGATTTGCCAATGGGGACATCCCTGATGGTCACCTAGTGCAGGATGCTGGATACGCACTGGAGCCGTGGCTGATGACACCCATCAGAAATGCACACACACCTGAACAAGAACTCCATAATGAGGCACACGAACAAACAAGAAACATAATTGAGCATGTGTTTGGGATGCTCAAGTCACGGTCCCAGTGCCTGGACACATCTGGTGGAGCCTTGCAGTACTCACCAAATACATGTACCAAAATTGTTATGGTATGTGCCATGTTACACAATATGATACTGCGGAAACAGCTGCAGCAGGAACAGCATGGGGCAGGGCTAAACAGCCCCCCACCATTGCCAAGGCCAGCACATGCACAGTGTGATTTGGAGGAGGAACAACCTGAGCCTGCCCCAGTAGGCAGAAGGAGGTGTGCCCAGTAGTCCCTGGCCTTGCAGAGAGGCAGCGCATAGCACATACACTGACTCAGTAGGAACCCTGGAAATGACACCTCTCTCTGACTCACACATACAGTAAAAGGAATGCCTATCTTGACACTACGTGCTTTCAAACATGTATAGGGAGTGTACTATGTGCATCCAACATAGGCAGCCCTGCAGCACCACCTGAGGCATAAGTGCCCTATTTTAAGCAATATAAAGCACTGTTAAACACATTTTACCATTATTGAACATATTTAAATCTAATTGCGCGTAGCTGCGCACCGCACTAACCAGCGCAATGTTGGGAAATGTTGGGCAAAGTCGGGCAAAGTCGAGCAAAGTCAGGTAAACACGCTCACACCTGTTTTACTGTTTCTTAACCAGTCAGGTCTGCCCAGCAGGAAAATGGCAAGCAGTGACAGAGCTCAAAATCAGGATACTGTGCACTATAGTCACAGTAGTGAACCAGTAAGACATGTCAGCATTTCACTGTCACAGACACAACTTAAGTCACTCACACATACCAGTTGGGGGGGGGCACATACCTAACAGTCACAGCCAGCAGGACAAGTGTAGACAAATACAAACACAAACAAATTCTGTATCATGCCCTCTTAAGAGGCATATGAGTAACCACCCCCCAGGCCTATGCAGACAGATAACAGCAGGCCAGGCAGTGTGATGTGGGTTGGGTAGGCTATGAAGTCACAAACTAATATGCATGTAATTGGAAGCTAAGGTCTGTAGTACACTGGTATGCCTCAAGCCAGTACGATAGGCAACAGTACAGACTGAAATGGAGTATCTGACATAGCAGTGCAGGCCTAGCAAATGTGTATAAGTGTCAGGTGTACCCCTCATCCTATGTACACCCACAGTAACAATCAGGTGTGCCCCGCTAGGTAGAAATGTACAAATAATAGCTGTCCCCCTCGTATATAGAAATGTTGATAAGTCTATGCAAATTGACTCATGGAAGCCCTGCAGGCACAGTGTGCTTCCCGTCAATGTAAAACACAAAGCAAAGGTGAGCCCTGAAGTAAAAACCAACTTGATTTTTCACACACATATAGTACATATGCCCATAGTGGGCATGCTCACACACTTAAACAAATTTAGAAAATTTCAGTCAGCAACATACTGATAGGTCATACTGGGCATGCTCACACACTTAGGCCATGTCTGAGTACAGCAGTGGGCCACACATATCTGGCAGTTGCAGTTCTTACTCCAGACACTTGTCACTATTCACCAATCCTGCCTTGTGCACACAGTGATATGAAAATAGACCCATATAATATATTGGACCCCTGTCATAATCGAACTATGTACTACAAGTACTTAAGTTGGTCAAAGAAAGTGAAAATCCAAAGATCAATAAATCTCCAATCATTATCATCAAGAAACAATGAGAACTCCTAACATTATCCAAGCAATGTTCTGGCAAAAATATTGCCAAAGAGTCAATAGAGAACCATGAAGCTTTCTTTAGCTATGTCATAAATATCAATGTAAACTCATATATGTTCCGAGTCAGTGCAAAGTATAAATGAATACATGTACATGACTGACATTGCCAACATCTTGTCAGACAGGTTTATACATATTTACTCCCCTCCCACTGAGAAAAGGGCCCATTACCATACCTGGAGATTGTGAAAAGCCAGAAATCACTTATACAATGGTTAAACAGCTCTATCAAAACCTAAAAACACGGTGGCCATGGGATGACATGGTGTCCCTGGCTGTGTCATATGTGAACTCCAAAACAAACAGACCCTGCACCTAAACAGTCTGTTGAGACTCACCCTCTGTACAGGATATGAAACTGTTGAATGGGTTACAGCAATGTTTGGCACACTCCACAAGTGTTGGTTCACAACAGACCATGGGAACTATTGTTTTATAAGCCTAATAAGCCTGATCTGCAAGGCCATTGAGTCCATCATTATGGAACTCATAAACAGAGCTATTGAGAGCCTAAAAACTCCCAAACCTACCAATTTTGGTCTGGTCAGGGGCAGATCATGGTCCCTAAACCTGCTAGACAGTTTTCAAGGCATTTACCCAGGACATACATCAATGAAATGAGCTACACATGGCCAACACAGACCTTGAAAAGCCCTTTTCCAACATCCCACACACATGTCGTATCCACAAAATCAACAACCTGTGCATAAACATGTATGTCATCTGATGGATTGCCAACTGGGGCACAGATAGATCCCACAAGCTAAGAATTGTGGTCTCCCTGTTGGACTGTAAGCTGGTAACAACTTCTGTCCCCCATGGCTCAGTCCTGGGAGCCCTCCTGTCTGGTGTATACTTATCAGAAATACAGTCAAACACATGAGGGCTATGGTTAGCAAAGTGTGTGGATGACTGCAAAAAGGTTGTCATAATCAATGTTTAGAACAACAGAGACATCCTTAAAAAGGGTCACAGTCAGACAGATGTGGTGTCAAACTTATGGCCTCAAGCTACAGTCATACAAATACCACATAGGTACCAACACCCTAAATATGGAGGCAATAATAAGGGCTCTATGGAACATGTGGATAGTCATCTCTACTTCCAGAAACACATTCACAAAGTGGTTAGAAAATCATGCTGTGTTCCCACAAATTGCCAAGTTCTTTGCATGTAGGTCAAAGGAGGTTCCCTCTACTCATCAGTCATCAGACCCATTAGAGAATATCACTGCACACTTACGATGAATCTGACTAGGCACCTTCAGCAGCTGGAAAGACCACCGAAGTACCTCAATAAGAGGATTACTGGCCTCAAATAGTTGCCCCATGCAACAAGACTAAAGTTAACTCAATCTGTACTCTGTTGCATACTGTCTACTCAGGCAATCTCTGCCCAACAGACAGGTCCATGTCCAATTCAGAACTGATGTACATGCTCTACCTGAAGTAAACCCAAGCTCATTGTGCCACATGCTCTAGGGATATCATCATCACAACAATAAATAGAACATGTTGGAGGGATACATTACTAACTCACAGACTTCCCTTGCTTTGGAACAGGCTCCCAACCTACATTAAGCTGAGTCCCTCACTGACACTCTTCCAGAGGAGCCTTGATGAGTGTATGTGAAACTGAACTGTCACAACATGGATCACTTCATCAGCTCTACTACACAGAAGCCTAGGGAACTAACCACATGTGTGATGACAGCTGCACACTCCGGCCATACTAATATATGCCTTCAGGCAGATAGCCTATTACCTACCTATGTACCTGTATATATATATGTAGGGGGAATACAGTATAATAAGCAAAAGATGGATGGGCAGACATGTGTGTAAGAGGGTGACCATGACAGGGAGCCATCCAGGACTGTCTCACCCAGCACACATCCCAGTGGCACAAAAGACATGTGGTGCACATCTCACTGACTGTACATAATAGCCATCAGTATCTGTAAGCATTACAGTGTATGTGGGCATGTGCCTGCTGTACAACATGACTGTACAATGAAGTACACATCTACTATCTGTAGATATGTACCTGTCACATAGGTTCATAGGTATGTAGTAGACTATCTTCACAAAGGCATATATTAGCCTAGGCAAGTTGTGCAGCTTTCACCACCACATTGGGTAGTCTCCTAAGCCCTAGTTCTAATAGTTAGTACCCTAAGGCCCTTTCTAGTGGGGCTGCTGATGTGATATCTGGCATGAATTGTCTGTTTCCCATCCACTCATCAAGGTTCCTATTGAAGAGTGTCAGTGAGGGGCTCTGTCTGATGTACATTGGGACTCTGTTCCACAGTAAGGCAAATGTCCGGGATGGTACTCTATCCCACCAGCATGTTGTATTCATTGTTGTGATGAGGTTCATATTCCTAGAATGTGTAGTGTGACTCAATTGTGTTATCCGTAGATGGAGCATGTTCAGCAGTTATGTGTTGGACATGGCTCTGTATGTTAGGCAGACTGTGCCTCTGAGTAGGCGGTATGCAACGGAGAACAGATTTAGTTTTACCAGTTGTGTTGCATAACACAACTGTTTGAGGCCAGTAATCCTCTTGGTGAGGTACCTCTGTGGTCTCTCCAGCTGCTGGATATGCTTAGTCGAGTACATCCAAAATGGTGCATTGTACTCAATGATGGGACTGATGACTTAAGAGTAGAGGGCCACCACTACCTCTTTTGATCCTGATGCAAACCCTTTGTTGATTAGGTGGGCCACATAGGATTTCCTAATCACTTTGGCAACATGGTTGTCAAAGGAAAGATGACTATCTACTTGTGTCCCCAGATCCCTTATTACTTTGTCAGTTTTAGGGGGTAACACCTATGTGGTAGTTTATGGGTACTTTGTTTTCCCCAAAGGGGATTACTATGCATTCTTTCACATTGAGCTTGAGACCATGATTCTGACACCACACATCTGTCTCATACAGTCCCTTCTGGAGAATATTTGTGTCATCCGGGGAATCTATTATGGCAAACACTTTACAGTTCCCAGCAAAATTAGTCAACCACAACCCTCCTGTGTTGGCATGTACTTTTGAGAAGTCTATACCAAACAGGAGGGACCCCAGGACTGAACCCTGGGGGACACTAGTTGTTACCGGTGTAGAGTCTGACATGTAGTCAGCAACTCTTAATTTGTGGGATCTATCTGTGAGCCAGTTTGCAATCCATCTTGTGATGTATGGATTCATGCCCAGGTTGGTGAGTTCATCTATGATACCTGACTGGGGAATAGTGTCAAAGGCCTTAGTGAGGTATATGTAGGCTGTGTGGAGCTCCTTTCAATCATCTGTAGCCTGAGTAACTGTCTCAAAGAAATCCACCCAGTTCAGGAGGCATTGACAAAGCCAAACTGGGTTTGCTCAACTGTGTGAAGGTTTCCAATGTCTTTATTGTTGACTTCCATTATGATCAGCTCCATTGCCTTGCAGATCAGACTCATCAGACTCATAAAGCATGAATGCCAAGGGACTTTTGTGGCCCCACCCCTGTGTAGCGGGAAGAACATTGCTGTGCAACATTCTGTGGGTACATATCCTGTAGAGAGGATGTAGACAGAGGTGTAGGTATCCTTGATGAATATGGATACATCCCCACCCTATGTGCTATGATCCAGGTTATGATGCTGGAAGGTATGGAATGAGTAGTATCCTGGTACTGCTGGTGAGCTCTCTGGAGCCTTGAACTAGGTTTCTGTTACTGCACAGATATCAATATTCTCCATGCTGAGAAGTGCCTTGAGTGTGTGCATTTGGAGGCGGAGACTTCGGGCAATGAGTAGCATTTAGCTAACTTTGTGATTATTTGTATTGGTTACAGGGTTTAGTTTGTCCTGAGTGACCGGTGTTCCACACCTGAAGTCATCGCCTCATTGGTCCGATCCGACCATAAGCTAATTACCCTACAAATCCACATTCTGGCCCCACCACCCATTAAGGAAACTATGTTAAAATATTTCTCCAAAGCCAACTTCATGCTTCTTAAGACAGAAATGGTGAACTTCATGACACCCATGCAGATGGACAATACAGTTACGACTACTGAATCCTACACAATTGCACTTTAAAAGCACTTACATGAGTGCATGGATCGTACCATCCAAAACAGAACCAAGATGTTATCCTCCAAGAAAAGGAAGCCAATCTGGTGGTACCCTGCCATAAACAAACTGTACAACAGAAGGAAGAAACTGTTGCAAAAGAGGGTAAAATCCCATGAGTGGAGGAGATCCCTGGTCAGCCTCAGTAAGAAGCTGCAATCCCTGATAAAATCCTCCAAAGCTAGTTAAGAAAAAAAAATTGCCACTGATTCTAAAGACAACCACAAAGCATTCAATAGCTATGTCAAGAATCTCAATGGCAACACTCAGATCTGTTCTAAGTTACAGTACAATGGCACTAAATATACAGACCCAACTGATATTGCCAACTTCCTGGCAGATAGGTTCAGTGCTAACTTTACCCCCCTCTCATCCATGAAAGAGCCCATCTCTATACCAGAAGAATGCAAAGTTCCTGTCATCACGGCTGCACAGGTAAAAACCACACTCTCCAAAGCCAGGAACACAGCATCCATGGGACCAGACAACATCCCAGGCTGCATTCTACATGAACTACAGAGCGAACTGGCACCACACCTAAGTACCATGTTCAATCATAGCCTCACCTCAGGCTTTGTGCCTGCTGAATGTGTACAGTGACGGTTATCCCACTACACAAGGGGGGAGCCACCACGGGCCCCGGGAACTAGCACCCCATTAGCCTGATGAGACTGGTCTGCAAGGCCATGGAACATATCATCATGGAATGTATAAACAAAGACATTTGTAATCTCCAAACTCTGAACCCCAACCAGTTTGGGTTTGTGAAAGGCAGATCATGTCTCCTAAACCTGATAGACTTCTTTGAAGCACTCACCAAAGCTGTAGACAAGGGTAAGGTGGTTCACACAGCCTATCTAGATCTTGCCAAAGCTTTTGACACCATCCCTCACTCTGGAATTATAGATAAACTCACTAAACTAGGTATAAATCCCTATGTCACAAGATGGGTTGCCAACTGGCTCACTGACAGAATTCACACTGTGAAAGTAGCAGACTCCAAATCCGACTTCAGACCAGTGACTTGTGGAGTACCACAGGGTTCAGTCCTGTGTCCTGTCCTGTTTGGTATCTACTTCCCTGAAGTACAGGCTAGCACAGAAGGTCTTTGGCTATTGAAGTTCGCAGATGACTGCAAACTAGCAGCCATAATCGAAACTACTAATGATGTGGATATCCTACAAAAGGGCCTCACTGAGACAGATGCCTGGTGTCAAAGCCATGGCCTCAAGCTCAATGTCAAAAAGTGCATTGTCATCCCCTTTGGTAAAAACTCTGTACCCATGAACTACAACATAGGCGGTAGTATACTTAACACCGAAAGTGTGATAAGAGACCTTGGGACACAGGTGGACAGTAGTCTCTCCTTTGATAATCACATTGCCACAGTAGTCAGGAAATCCTTCTACGTGGCACACCTCATCACAAAAGGTTTCTCATGTAGAAAAAAAGAGGTCATTGTTCCCCTCTACTCATCACTCATTAGATCCATTATAGAGTACAATGCCCCTTTTGGTATGTACCTCACAAGACATCTAAAACAACTGGAAAGGCCACAGAAATACCTCACAAAGAGGATTACCAGCCTCAAACACATGCCCTACATAGACCGTCTCAAAAAACTCCAGCTTTACTCTGTCGCATATCACCTACTTAGAGGTGATCTCTGCCTAACATACAAAGCTATGTCAAACCCAGAGATGTTGGGCATGCTCCACTTAAAGAAATCCCAATCCCTCTGAGCTACACGCGCTAGGGACCTAAACCTTGTCACCACAATAAACAGAACATGCCAGAGGGATAGATTCCTTTCCCAGAGACTTCCCATACTCCGGAATAAACTACCTATCTATATCAAACAAAGCTCCTCATTAGCACTCTTCAACAAAAATCTTGATGACTGGATGGGAAATAGCAAATTCACCCTGGGAATCACTTCTGTGTCTCTGCTCGACAGTGGCACAGGAAAATAAATTACATGGGTGGCAAAAGCCAGGGTACCTTTTTGGCTGGGCATGTATAGGCCCCAGGGCCGATAGCCTAGTACCTACCTATGAACCTATGAACCTATGAACCTTTGAGCCTTGCCTAAAAAAGGTAATATGGGGACAGCAAGAGCCTTGGCCAGTATTCAGAAGCATAGGGGTGACAGGTGCAAACTATCTATAGTGAAGCAACAAGGCTTTTCTATCATGTCATCACAGGCAGACAGAGACTGGATGCCCTTTGAATGACACCAGAAGCTCAGCCAATTTTTGAAGTTTATCGTCTTTCTGTTATATTGCAGTATCATGTAGGTAAAGGTAAGATGCTACTCAAGGTCATGGTCATACCAGCCTGGGCTACATGATCATAGAGCTACTATATATCTCTTGTCATGTTGTCCTGGGAGGTATGTCTCAGATCATTCATACTGGCATGTACAAAGAACACATCATATATGTACTTGTTCTGGAGTGATGTAAGTGCTTGTGTTATGTGGCAGATCATAGCACCTGACAGACAACTGACAGTAACCTTCCCCTTGTCCAGCCGAGTGAGTGGAACATCTGTGTGTCTGACTATGAAATCACCTATTACTAGTGTGTTGGGTATGTTGTTTTGCCTTATGGCCTGTTGTGAGGCACACTGCTTTGGTGTATTATGTGTTTTCTGGCCTGTGCTTGGAGGTGCATGTTGCTTGCTTGTCTACTTAGGAGGACACTCTCTTTTTCAGATTAATATTTGTATTCTCTGAGTATGGTAATGTGTATTTATGTGTGTGTTTTGCTGGTGCTTATATTGTCGGTCTATGTGAGACTGTTGGTGTTGTGGTTGCATAACCCTACTCATCTTGACTGTATTGTCCAGTATTGGATTAACAGAGCTTAACCACCGGTTTGACCCTGTGTGTGCCAGCATGTGGTGCATCAACCCATATATGATATGGTCATGGCCTATGCATACAATACACTCACAATATACCTAGTATGATAAGCCTGCTGAGGTTAGCAAATGTGAAAAACCCCTTTGGGCAAACTGTCAGCAAGTAATGTCTGTATTGCACCCTGTAACTCCATATTGCTTGCTGAAGTGTAAAGACGTACTTAGTTTGGATTAAGAACCCCGCACCTGCCAACTGTGTGTGTGCGTGTGTCTGTCTCTCCCTAGGGAGAGAGCAACCTTTGTGGAGACTACTCACACCCCTTAAAAGTGGTATACTCATCTTTGTCAAGTCTGATGATGTCACCATCATACAAATATACCTGTGGAAAGATAAAATCCCAGTAACGTGTATAGCACGTTGTGTAAATGCATACTGCTGTAATATCATATTGTAGGGGTTTGAAACCTGCACTTGCCAAGTGTGTGTATTTGCCTGGGGAAATGCAACTGTTTTGGAGACTACTCACACTACTTAAAAGTGCTATACTCATCTTTGTCAAGTCTGATGATGTCACCATCCTACAAATGTACCTGAGAAAGGTAAAAACTCAGTGATTTGTATAGCACGTCATGTAAAGACATATTGCTGTAGTATCATAATGTCGTTAGGTAGGGGTTTGAGTCCTGTACTTGTCAAGTGTGTGTGTCTCCCTGGGTAGGAGCAAAATTTTTGGAGACTACTCACACCCTTTAAAAGTGGTATACTCATCTTTGTCAAGTCTGATGATGTCACCATCCTACAAATATACCTGTGGAAAAGTGAAATTCCAAAAATGTGTATAGTGTGTCGTGTAAATGCTTACTGCTGTAGTATCATAATGTAATTAGATTGGGGTTTGAAATCCTGCACTTACCAACTGTGTGTGTGTGTGTGTGTGTGTGTGTGTGTGTGTGTGTGTGTGTGTGTGTGTGTGTGCCTTCCTGGGGGAGGAGCAACCTTTTTGGAGAATACTCACACCCCTTAAAAGTGGTATACTCATCCTTGACAAGTCTGATGATGTCACCATTCTACAAATATACCTGTGGAAAGGTGAAATCCCAGTAATGTGTATCGCGTGTCGTGTAAATGCATACTGCTGTAGTATCATAATGTACTTAGGAAGGAGTTTGAATCTTGCACTTGCTGACTGTGTGTGACACCATTGGTCAATGTGGAGTGGGTTTTGATTTTTCTAGTGTATGGCATATCACAATGACAACTGTATGTGCATTACACATGTAAGGTACCTGTGGGGCAAAGCCATATACATACATGTGACCTCAATTATTTCATAGGTGGGTACTCTGCTTTCTCCATGAACACATCTGTTATCTTTGCCAGAGCGTGCTGGCACTTTCCAGACCTTAGGTCACTTCTGTATGCTTGTGACAATCTTAGCCATTGCAGTGATCCCTGGGCTATGTCTTCTGTTTCACATCCACTCATCACGGTTTCTATTGAAGAGTGTGAGTGAGGGTTTATGCTTGAGGTATATTTGAATCCTGTCCCAAAGCAAGCAAAGTCTGGCAAAGATGACTAATCATTATAGGTGTGCAACAACCTCTGTGGATCTGCATGCAAACCCTTTATTGCTTGTATGCTCCACAGAGGGATTTCCAAAACCCTTTGGTGATGAGATTAAACACATGGCTCTATGTATACATTAGCACCTGTTCCACATTTTGAGGGCTACTACCTATGTTGTTCCCTGGGGATACTTTGTTTTCTAAAAGTGAATAACTATGCTTTCTTTGGCTTATAGCTTTACAGCATGGGTTTGACACCAGGTATCTGTCTCTATGATACCCTTTTGGAGGATGTGTGTGTCATCTGGAGAATAAAGTATAGCCCACAGTATGCATTTTCATCAAACGTGGGCAGACATATCCCTACTGTGTTTGCTTGTACCTAAGAAAGCTATATGCCAAACAGGAGTGGTCTCAGGACTGAGTGCAAGT
The DNA here is from genome assembly GCF_019279795.1 of Protopterus annectens. NCBI lineage: Eukaryota > Metazoa > Chordata > Ceratodontiformes > Protopteridae > Protopterus > Protopterus annectens. Next base: position 1,729,553,216 of record NC_056728.1, read on the forward strand.
GAATACCACTTGTTACTGACATAGGATTGTACATGGAGGCTGAAAATGTTACTGTGTGTCCTACATCTGTACGTCAGTTGTCAATCCATCATCTAACAATTGTTTATGGTCAGTCTGTTGAGGTTATGTATAATACCAGAATATGGGATGGGTATGAATTGCTGGTGAGCTATAGCTTGGCTGTGTGGACCTCCCCTCCCTCACCTATAGCCTTGTAAACTGGTTTGAAGTCTACTAAGTGTAGGAGCCATGATCTGGCCTTTAGATAACCTAAGTGGGTATGGTGCAGTGTTTGCAGGTTCATAATGTCTCTGTTAATGAGTTCCATAATGCTGTGCTCCATAGCCTTCCCGATAACATTTGTCGGCTTATAGGGTGAGAGTTTCCAGGATCTGTTGTAGTTCTACCCTTAATCAATTTATGTTAACATTTGCACTGGGTGTGACGAGGGTGGAATAAGTATATTAGAGGGTCAGCCCAGGTTTGAAGGTTAGTAGACCAAGCCAGATAGGCAGGATTGAGTTGGTTTGTACATGTGCTGAGGAGGGATGCAGAGTATATTGTGAAATAGATGCTAAGGATGAAGCCGCCAGGTAACAGGAAAAGAGGAATGCCTAAGATGAGGTTTATGGCTGTGGTGAGAGAGGACATGCAGGTGGATGGTGTGACAGCGCAAGATGCAGAGGGCAGGAAGAAATGGAAACAGATGATCTACTGTGGCGACCTCTAATGGGAGCATCCAAAAGGAGAAGAAGAAGAAGACGTAGCTCAACCCTTGTGGACTGTGAACATCATTGCGGTGCATCATTCCACAAGTATGTAACCTGTATAGAGGCTGCATCTCGACAGAGTGTTTAGGTGAGTGGTGACTTCATATGTCAGCTTGTGTATGACACAGCCAGGGACACTGTCCAGTACCATTGCCACTGTGGTTTGGACTTTGGTAAAGAGATCTTTTAACTGTGAATCATCAGGTTTTACATTCTTCAAGTCTGGAAATGTGGCCCTTGTGTAACGACAGGGTGGTGAAATCCACATTCAAACTGTCTGACAAGAAATTGGTAATGTCAGTCAGATAAGTGTACTTTGTGACCATTTACATTAACTGTGACCCTTTCTGAGATTTCCCCTGTAGATTATAAATAACACTAAAGAAAGCTTTAGTGTTGTCTTTGGAATCCTTGTCATTTTGTATTTTGAAGCTTGCCTTGTATGTTTATTGAGGGATTGTATTTTCCCAATGATACTGATCAGAGAGGTTATCCCTTCTTGGTATGCGACTCTTTTTTGGTACAACTTCACACTTTCTATTATATATTTAGTTTATGGCAGAGATCCATGAGACTAATGCACCTTTACTGTATCAGTGAGAATTTCTTAGTTTGTGATAGCACGGTCCATGCAACTCTGTAGGTGAACAGTGTGCATTACTAAAGGATTATGCAGTTGGGACAGTGTTAACCTTAGTAATGCAAACCAATGACAGATAGCAACAATAGCATCACCCACAGCACAGTGTCAACCCATGTCATACACACATATGCATACTCAAGTTCCAAAATATGTGTAGTACAATGCATACTGGCCACCAATAGAAACTATGGAATGTTAACACTTGCCAATACAGGGCATGTCACCCTGCCCATGTGTCCAATATGCATGTACATGCAGACAGTGCACCTCCACCATGTTCACAAATGGACACCTGCAAACCTGTGTTGCATACACTCCACACTTACTGTCACTGTATAACGCATGCTGACACAACTACACACATCAGCCAAGTGGCACATGGGCAAACAAAACACAATTGGAATAAACAATGGTGAAAACAATACAACATTGCTAATTACAGCTTTAATGCATCATGCCTGCTCAGCTACACCTTCAAAGATATCATTACACTTTACTGCTGACAACATGCTACACATCCAACCATTTCTATACTTTATTAAAGTCACCCTGTGCATCAGCACCATGTTAGCCTGTTCCTGCATCAATGTTACAGATGTCAGGAGGTGGCACAGTTTTCATCATATGCACAGGGTGTGGTTGTTGGTTTGCCAGAGGCCTACACTGAGCCATACAATTGACGTGTGTGTGAGTGTGTGTGTGTGAGGGCCATGAGTACTGTTATGGGCCAATGTTGATGTAATGTGTGTGGGTATGTGTTTACCCTAGGTTTCTGGTTTATGTGTGTGTGTCTGCATGGACACAGTTTTACCATGTGGCTGCCATATACGGAGATTTGTGAGACAGCTTGAGACTGTACCTGGCAGGCTTTACAGTTCACCTTCTCTGGCCATGGATATGGAAACTGTGCCTGGCAGGGGTGCTACAGACAGTATCAGGTACTAATCCAGATTGGGTACTATCCAAAGAGGTTTACATATGTCCACTGGATCCAGGTCCTGGCTGGGACTGGCCAGAGCCACGTGCATGTGGTCTGCTAGAATGGTCTATGGACAGCCCCCCCCAACATTGCTGGGGCTGGTACTAGCACTACGGGAGTGGCTGTGACTTGCTGGATGTCCACGGTGACCTCCAGCTGGTGATGTTGCTGGCATACGTCCATGTCGATGTCTCAACCATCCCGTACTGGTCTTGACACATGAACATTACATTGTGGAGGACATCCAATGTCTCACCCCAACGTCTATCAATGACCTCAGTGTAGTTACGTATGGCACCTGCTAGGTCATGGATACTGTTATTTACAGAGGTGTAATGTGCCCTCTGTGCCATTAGCCCTTGTCTGGTGTACCGCTCCATTCGTGGCTGTGCCTCCATGACAGCTTGGAACATGCGTGTGGTAGAAAGAGGTGTGGTATGTCTGCCAGGGGCATAATGACCAGCAGTGCCCTGACGAGAACCCCTGGGCATCTGCCTATGTGGTACCATTCCAGACATCTGGCTATGGCTGCTGTGTCCTGATACATGTGCCATAGATACCACACTGTCCTGGCCAGTGCTAACCATACACTGCCCCTCAGCTAAGGGCAATGGTGATGATGAATGTACAGGCAGTATGACTGTGTGCATAGATGGGGTGGAGACTTGTGTACTGTCAATTGTTGGCCCAACAACAGACCCTGACAAACCTGCCTGTGCCTCATCACACCTATCCTCATCATCACTGTCTGTCTCAGTGACATCAGGTTCCCTGCTGTACTGTACCAGCCCCACCTCGGCACCTGTGAGAGGAAAACAGGAAATACACTTTAAGACCTGAACATGACTTCAGACCACATGCACACATGTACACACATGTGCACATGCACACATGCACACACACAAAACTACACTCCTCCCTAAAGCAGATACTCACAACACTAGCAATCACAGAACATACACAATAGCAGGTGATGGTGGGGTACAGTATCACAAGCAAAACAGTCATATCACACATGTCAGCATGCAGGGCATGTGTTGCTCAACAGCATGCAGTGCAAGTGTAGTCAGTCCTTGTTACTAACAGTATACATGGCTTTGATGCATGTGTTTTGTTATTAGGTGATGGTCCTCCCCCTGGAACACAATGCATACATGGACACAACATTGCTGTGCAGGTATTCATAACCCTGTAATGTACTGTGCATCATAACTCACAGGTGTACATACCATTGCTGGATGTGTATCTTTGTGTCAGATAGGTATCCAATGCTGATTACAGCCTCTGTGTCTTTAGCAAATAATTGTGGACACATTTTTAGCACATGTATGATGAGTATTCATACAACATCATCAGTGGTGCATGGATAATTGATGGAATACCATTCGGCCACATACCCAATGTACGGTACTTATGGTGAGTGTAGATCATATTGTGGACATGCCAGTCTCATCCATGACATGGCATGCTAAAACACAACTGCATATTTAAACACTACACATACCCAATATGTGTCATATGATCTAGCCACTCAATAGTATCACAAGACATACATGTGCATACTGTTTAGAGGTGCATATGTGTGCACACATGTATCATTATGGTGTGACAACTATGTGTAGTACTGTGGTTACAATAACTGGATGGGGTATAGTACCATATGCAATCATCATGAAGCATCAGGTGGTCACTCAAAGCTACAAATGCTTCACAAACCAGCACTAATCATGCTGTGCCGGAACTGTACTACATTGGCTAAATTCATCATTTCACAACCAGTTGTTACGTGAATTTGTAAGGAGGCCAATAAGGAGCATTCCCTGACATGAATGTGTAGTGTGTTGCAGAGTGTTTAAATACTCCAGGATAGCCCTCTACCCCTCAGGTATATTATGTGTAATGTGTGGATGAGATTTTGGATACTGGAGTGTGTCTTTACAGAGGGTTTGGCAATCCTTTATGTGTAGGGTTGCCACCTTTTCAAATGGCCAAAGTGGGACATTTTTGGGACAAACATCAGATTTTACAGGCTGACACATACCCACGGTCAGTACAAACGATAGAACTTAACTTTTTTGCCTAAATAAAAGCTTAATTTTGTAGCATTTTAGTTGCTTATTCTGTTTCTTATAACATTTAGGTATTTTAGACACCGAATAACTGTTTTATGTAACTATTACATAAAATATAGGAAATAATTATGTCCTGCAATCTCAGGACATTTGCCATTTTTTATATTTTTTGTCAAGACACAACTGTCCAAAGAGGGACTGTCCCTCGCAAAGTAACCCTATTTATGTGTAGCATGTTCAAATGCTCTGTGTATGACTTAGATGTGTATGTTATGTGCATGTTGAGCATCAACTGTGCCTATCCAATGGTCACTACAGTCTAGCCACATTTGTTTGAGATGGTATGGGTATTGCACGCGTTTGAGGCAGCTAATCACATTAGTGAGATGTGCGTGCTCTTACACCAAACATGCACAGCATGCATTATGGGTATGTGTGTTACATGTGTACATGGCCTACACCTTAACTATGACATGCATTTTTTATTTACAATAATAAATGTAGAACACACTCACCAGCATCTGTCCGCTGCCTTGATGTCACCCCAGAGGGACCTACATAGAGATGAGACAGTTTGTAAGTGGCCACAACTGTGGCATTGCTACTGTGTGTTTGCAATCTTACAGTACAACAACAGTTTACATTCACAGGGCTACAGATTATGTTCCAAATGATCAGTATTGCACAACAACAGGCTCCACATCTTTGAACGACACACTCCATATCTCACATATGCATGATCTACCAATACAGATAACAGTAGTCTACAGATATGCCATGTTAACTGCATGCTCCACGTGTGCTTGCTGGGTGGCTCCAACCTCCATCATGGTGTATGTCTGCTGCTGTTGTTGTTGGGCAGGTGCCAATAGGCTCATGAGCAGCTCCTCCACTCTGGTGAAGGGGGGATGGATATTAACACCACCTCCTGTTGCAAGCTGTTGTCTAAGCAGATCAGTGGCACACTAACGGACATGTCTGAGAAGATTTATTTATTTATTTTATTTATTTATTTAACAGAAATGCTCCAGATGCATGTCTTTAGAAAGATCACTGCAGTGGTGGCGTACCTGCTCATATGTCCGGTTATGCAGGCCTACCTCATAGACCCTGAGGACAACATCTTGCCACATTGCAGTATGCTTCTGTTGGTCCTGGCTGGTTTCTGAGAACATGAGACGGTAGTGCTGAATCATACTGCTAGTAATGATATCATCTTCAGCACTACTGTAACTTGGGTTCCTGCGATGTGCCATGATCCCTGGAAGACGTAAATACAAAAATATGTCTGAGCAAGTCATATGGCACATTTAACATTATACAGTACAGATATCACTGAACTGCCATATATAGCAACCTATAAGCTAATCGAGAGTGAAACACTGTAGCTGCCACTTATCACTGCTCACCCCACAACTGCTTGAAAGTGCCTTGCTCACTCTCTATCTAATGAACCATGTTTTGCACAGCAACAAAATAAAATCACTGTATAAGACTATACAAGAGTACCTGGCACACTGTATGCAACATGATGCACCACCTAGCCACAGCAGATATACATCAAGCTGTTGTGTAAAGAAATATATCATCCATCACAATCAGTGTAAGGTCCAGTAAATGTATTGCTATGATACCATACCACTTGTTAATGCCAAACCCATGGCCAAAATATGTGCACAATTGGGAATATAGGTCACATACTGCTGTAGTACACTATTAATGCTGCTAGATACTCTTTATATGTTTTACCACACATATGTCAAAGGACATGTTACAGACATACCCACACACACATCAGACATAATTACAGAACACAAAGGTATGACAACCCAGATAAGCTTTCAGTATGTACTATTCAGTACTGTGTGTCAGTACCTGCACAACCTTAACCTTGAGAAATGTAATCTGTGATGAATACAGGGACTACACAAAATAGTGGATGCAAGCAATGTGGACATACACCATACTTTGCTGTACTGACCCAGAGCTTCAAGTAGTACTACAGCACACACAGGATTTGCATTCAACATCAATACCAATTAATAATCATAGATGCAGTGCTTTAGCCTCCAATGACACACCCTAGTTGAAACCAAGGGACTTAATCACACTGTATGCAATAGCACTTGTTCTGCCTAGCAACAGAATACGCAGCTTTTGCTAGGATCAAAGCAAGGACCCATAATACCATAACATAAACAGTTTCCCACTAAGCAATCCCACAGATGCATATCTTTGACGTATTCACAAACATATTGACCATCACAGTCAGTCAACAGTACAGAGAATCTATTGCAACAAGTAGATGTATGTGTGTGTGTGTGTATATATATATATATATATATATATATATATATATATATATATATATATATATATATATATATATATATATATATATATATATATATATATATATATATATATATGTGTGTGTATATATATATATATATATATATATATATATATATATATATATATGTGTGTGTGTATATACATATACACATCCATTTGTCTACATATACATATATATGTAGGCACATATATATTTCACCTTTCATAGTGAGAATATCAATTATACAAAGGATGTAAGGTATAAGTAATGTAATAAAACCGCACAGTCCTGGGATAAATGCATTGAAGGTGTTCACAGCCCAGGTAGCTTTAGCAGGCCTTACTGGCTTCAACATTGCAAACTGAACAAATCATCCACAGTGTTTATCCACCACATGTCATATACCGGCACTGTATGCTGTATTGTTTGTCACACACTAAAACCTACATACAAATATGCGCATACTAACCTTCACCAACATATATATATCCCCCCTTCACAAACAGTTGCAATATGTCCCCTGCTCTATGCACATATATTTCTCCGTATGTGTGTGGCATACACACACAAAGTCCACACTGTTGTAAGTCCCTGGACCTCACAGTTGAACTGTTGGGCCTTGCTGCAACACAAACAGGTGTCACATATGAACACACACTAACATTAGGAGGGTATATATGGCAACAGATGCTAGATAAGCATACTAGACTGCTATAGCAGTTGCCAATGCTAAGCTACACTTTAATATGACTATCATGCATGTGTTGTTCTGTCACACCCATGTTTATATAATGTTAGCGTTAATCCCCCCAACAGCCATTGGCAACACTACTGTACAGAATACAGATAACATGGATCAGATCTTTGACATTTAATGCTGAGCTACACATTTCACAGGTATGTCCCACTGCCCACAGGTACACACTGTATTGTCCATAGCAGTAGTTAAGCAGAACATCTGTGCATAAAGATGTACTGCTGCCACATATGAATGGTTCACATTATGTAGACTATTCTTCAATAACATCTACTACATGCCAGTAAATACACGTGTCACATAACCTTCCTTTGTATGATTTGGTAATATTTATTTTTCCTTTCCTCTGTCTCTCTCTCTCTCTCTCTCTCTCTCTCTGTCAGTCTCTGCAATAGAGTGATTGAGTTTGTTGGCAGAGATTGTAGCCTGCTTTTGTAGGAATTTGCACATGAGCATGTGATGGCCTCTGTACCAATTAGTGGCCACCATTTGCTAATTGCATGCAGCCTGCTGTGTAGTAATTGCAATAATCACTGTCATAGCAACCCAGTACTATAAATTGCTGACTCGTGTAGGCATCGCCCTTTTAGCTTTCCAAGATGGAGATCATCCTTGTTTGGTGTGGACATCATTGTTTAAAACAGAAGGTTGGTATAGTTTTTATATCAGAAGCCAGGGGTGTAGCCAGATATTTATATTTTGTACTCAGACCTAATGTTGCTGCTTCCAGTACCCACTTGTCAGTGTAGAAATGTACTCACTCCTCAAAATGCTACCCCAAGATACATGGAAAGATGTACTTTCTTTTCAACTGTTACAATTAACTGCCATACAAAGCTAGTTATAGAGATGCATTCCTTTGGCACAAGAATTGTTTGTGAACTGCTTTACTGTGAATATTCATTTACTCAGTTCTAAACAGTTTGCACATTTTTAGTGTTGAAATTAGCACAAGCTGCTCAGAAAAACTGGACACATTTCAGTACTGTGCGTATGCTTACCTACATCCTTGGTAGACCCTGCACACACATGTATATTCTACATTTAGGTAGGGTTGCAGAAGTACAGGGAGCATGAGTAGTATTGTGTGGATTTTATCTTGCTGGACTTACAGGGTTGCTGTGTACATTTATCAAGGCAAGCAGTCTGTCTGCATAACTCCCAACTGTGGGCCTATCACCATGATAGCCAAAGAATAGCCTGTTATTTTTTGTCTGTGCACCACACAGGTCTTTTCAGCAATAGAGCAATGGCATTCTTACAGTTGGTTGCTACCAGTACATGGCTACATCCATTTGTATTTCAGTGTTGTATTCCTACATAAGGGTATGCTTCCAAAACTCCTTCCAAAGCTATTTGCACAGTGTGTAACAGCAGAAAGGCTAATATGCCTCTGTGTTTCTGCCTCTGCCAGACCTCTCAACCAATCAGGTACATATTTGAACAGACTCAGGGAAAAGTTAAGAAAAAGTCAGGGGCAATCAGGGACACCTTTAAAATATTAGTGCCATTAAGTTGACACATTGAGAGAATCAGAGCATATGAATTAATACACCTTTTCTGAAGTAAAAGAAGTGTCTAACTCTTAATTATTTTCATTATTCATTACATGTAATTCACCACCTTTCTGGCCAAAGTCAGTAGTTTTCAGAGGGATTCAGAGGGACAGAGCTAAAATTCGTGTCACAATCAGGGACATCCCTGAAAATTAGGCAAAGTTGGGAGGTATGGCCTCTGCCCTAAACAGATATGCCAGTGTTTGTCCTGCTGTGATACTGTATGGGGTTGTAAAGTGATGGTGTAACATTATTTCCTGCTACATTGGCTGCTTCTCTTATCACAGTCATGTAATGTAATCCCACAACAACTGTTGGTCAGCATCCACAGAACAAGTTGTGTGGTATGGTATTCCTAATTTTCCTTTACATTCACTCATTCTGATGCATGATATAATTATTTAAGTACAAACTTGATATATATCTACTGTGGCTTAGTGGTACTTCATGTTGTGTAGTGTGTGCAAGGTCCGGGGTTTGAGACTTACAGATGTGTTTTATTTTGCTCCTGAGTAGAACAAGGGCCTTCACATACAGAGTGACTAAGGCACTTTTAAGCAGTTGTAAGAGGGTTTGCATGGGTTTTCACATTGCTGCACATTGCTTAGCTAAGCTTAAACAAGCGCAAACCCGTGCAAACCCGCTAACTACTGCTTAATAGTGCTTACACCCGCTCACCCCCACGCTAATTTCTTTGAAAGAAAAGAAAAATGGGGAGATAGGAAAGTGGTGAAAAAGGGGCACAAAGAGGGAAACACAGTATGGAAAATAGCTCAGGATGTGCAGGATGGGTGTAGGGAAGGTCCATAGCTGCCCATTTCTTCAACAGCAACAGCTGTGCATATGCAATAAATTTAGAGGTAGATATGAACCCTTCAACCCCTGAGAGAGGGGTGAGGACAACAAAGTATGTTGTAATGCCAATTAAATAACATTTCATGTGTCCAGTGGACATGTGTGCAAAATGGGCAGCTATGTATGGGGCATAATTTTTTTTTTTTTTGGGAGCAGATTGCCCTTTTCTTTCAGGTGAGAGTGGAATGTGTGGTAGGGGAAGTAGGTATATTTGGGGAGGTAGGTTGGGGAGATAAACAGACAAGATAAACAAGATGCATACAGGGCCGGTATATGACATGTGGTGGGTGAACACCTTTGATGGGGAGGGATGTTTGGAAATCGCAAGCCCATGAGCCCCCAGATGGAAACAGTGGGACTGAGGTCCCCACCCATGGGCAGTCACCACTGCACCTTCATGGCCCAGAGGGTGGCTGTGCTGGGGTCTGTGTAGGAGGGGCAGGCTGACCTGGGAGTTGTGCCACTAGGGCCTCAAGCTGGCATAGAGGTTCTGCAACAGAACGTTCAATCTCTCTACACACCACAGCCTGGACCATTCGAAGGGTGATAGGTGCCCCTCCGCCCACGCTTGCATGGAGAGGCCGAGCCCCATTCCCTGCAGTGCTTCCACCTGAAGGTGGCACAGGGCCAATGGAGGAGGAGGTCCCAGGCTGGGCACCAGATCTGCTGGTGCCAGGTGCCATGGCCAGCTGAGGTGGGACAGGTGGGTCCGCTGGGACCGGCCTTCCCATACGAACTATGTTTTGGAGAGTTTAATAAAGATATGGGTTAGTAACAGTCAACAGCATTCCCAATTAGTTATAACAGAATGCAGAAGTATTCCCATTAACCCAACACACCAGATTTTCAACAGTTGAAAAGCAAGCATAACACATGCAGATATAGAACAATAGTGGACATTACAACAGCATGCAGGTTGAATTGATGGCAACAGGCTACCAATATTGTGGTATTTTAACAGGGCACATGCATAGAAATTAATGCAAATATTTATAAACCAATAGGACATATGTCCCAACAAATGTTTTGAGATTAGACATACCGATTGAGGTGTAGAATTGCATTTTTTATGTACATACAGTAGGGTGGGAAAAGATAGCTCAATTAACAACTTATATAACCTTCTAGTTTTCACTACATTCTTATTAACTGCAGTTATATGCCCCTTACATGTATTATTACACTACCAAATGTCCTTATATTGTGCAATTGGATTTTGCTAGATCATTATATACATGAGCTGTATCTTACATACAAACTGTCCAAGATGCAAATGTTACTGCAAAATATTTTGAGAGTTGCTCACACACACTACTGATAAGATGGTACACTGACAGATCTACTTTCATATAATTATCTAGATATGTTCAGGTGAAAGTATCAGTTATATGTTAACAGCTTCCTACATTTCTAGCAGCACACTGACAGTTCTGGGGAACACAATACCAAGCTACTCATGTGCCAGATTAACCTGTACATGCTGGCCATGAACCAACAGTTGAGGGCTGCACATATGCATACAAGCTACTGACACTCCCTTCATCCACGTTATATGGGCCTACCCAAGCATGTGTTGACACTGATTAATACAACACTTCTATTTGTTGAATGCAACAGTACAACAACATATCAAAGAAAATGACACAGACGCACTCCATGAATCATACATTTATTAAAGGATTATTACACCTTTATTTATTGGGTTAAAAGACTTTTTGAAGGCTCTGTCATTTATTTTATATAACAGTACATGCAGAATAATTACTAACCTGCCTGATGATGCAGCCTTTGCAGCCTATCTTCATGGTCTTGCTGGTTCATAGCCCGGACACCTGCAGCTGTGAAGTAAATGCAGTGACACTGAGACATACCTATCCATAGTATAGACAAGCATAGCAATTCTTAACTACTTAATACAATGGCTACTTACTAAGTACTGGGTTATTAGTATGTCAAGAGTGTTTTTGGAGGGGAAGAGGGTGTCAGATAGAGTGATGTTTATGAAGTTGGAAATTGATGGCATAATGATGACTGTTGTTAGTGCATATGCTCTGCTAGTTGCATGTGGGATGGATGAGACAGAAAAACTTTGGAGTGAGTTGGATGAAGTGGTGATGACTGTACCCAAGGGTGAGAGAGTGGTGATTGGAGAAAATTTCAATGAGCATGATGGTCAAGGGAACAGAGCGGATGTGGAAGTGATGGGTAGGTATGGTGTTAAGCAAAGAAATGCAGAAGAGATGGTGGTGGAGTTTGCAAAAAGGATGGACATGGCTGTGGTAAATACTTATTTTAACAAGACAGAGGAGCATAGGGTGACATACAAGAGTGGAGGAAGGTGCACACAGGTGGATTATCTCCTATACAGGAGGCCCTGTTTGAAGGAGATTGGAGACTGTAAAGTAATGACAGGGGAAAGTGTAGTTAGGCAGCATGGAATGTTGGTCTGTGGGATGACCTTGGTGATCAAGAAGAGAAGAAGGATTGTGAGGGCAGCACCAAGGATCAAATGGTGGAAATTGAAAAAGGGTGATTGTGAGGTTGAGTTCAGGGAAGAGTTAAGACAGGCAGTGGTTGGCAGTGAAGAGTTACCAAATATCTGGGTAACTACAGCAGAGCTAGTAAGGGAGATGACTAGAAAGGTGCTTGGTGTGACATCTGGACAGAGGAAGAAGGACAAGGAGACCTGGTGGTGGAATGAGGAAGTACATACAGGGAAGTATACAGAGACAGAGGTCAGCAAAACAGAAGTGTGATTGTCAGAGAGATAAAGAACTTAGACAGGAGTATAAGGAGATGAGGTGCATGGCAAAGATATAGGTGGTGAAGGCTAAGGATGAGGCATATGAAGGGTTGTATGAAGGGTTGGACACTAAGGGTGGAGAATAGGACCTTGGCTAGACAGAGGGACCGAACTAGGAAGGATGTGCAGCAGATAAGAGTGATAAAGGACAATTAGGGAAACATACTCACAAGCGAGGAGAGTGTATTGAGCAGATGGAAAGAGTACTTTGAGGAGCTGTTGAATGAAGAGAATGAGAGAGAGAGAGAGAAGGTTGGATGATGTGGGTATGGTGAATCAGGGTGTGCAATGGATTAGCAAGGAGGAAGTAAGGCTAGCTTTGAAGAGGATTAACAATGGAAAGCCTGTTGGTCCAGTACATATCTCTGGAAGCATGGAGGTGTTTAGGAGAAATGGCAGCGGTCTTTTTAACCAGATTGTTTAATGTAATCTTGGAAACTGAGAGTAAGCATGAGGAGTGGAGGAAAAGTGTTATGGTATCAATTATAAGAATAAGGGTGATGTGCAGAGCTGTAGTAACTACAGAGGGCTAACATTGATCAGTCATAGCATGATGTTATGGGAAAGAGTAGTGGAAGCTAGGTTAAGAAGGGAGGTGAGGATTAGTAATCAGCAGTATGATTTCATGCCAGAAAAGAGCAGTACAGATGTAATGTTTGCTCTGAGACTGTTGATGGAGAAGTACAGAGAAGGTCAAAAGGAGTTGTGTTGTGTCTTTGTGGACTTAGAGAAAACATATGACAGGGTGCCTAGAGAGGAGTTGTGGTATTGTATGAGGAAGTCAGGAGTGGGAGAGGAATCTGTAAGAGTGCTACAGGATATGTACAAGGGTAGTGTGAAAGCGGTGAGTTCTGTGGTGGTAGTAACATATGCATTTACGGTGGAGGTGGGATTACATTAGGGATCAGCTCTGAGCCCTTTGTTATTTGCAGTGGTGATGGACAGGTTGACAGACAAGATCAGACAGGAGTCCCCATTGACTGTTATGTTTGCAGATGACATTGTGATCTGTAATGAGAGTAGTGAACAGGTTGAGGAGACCTTGGGGAGGTGGAGATATGCTCTAGAGAGGAGAGGAATGATGGTCAGCAGGACTAAGACAGAATATATGTGTGTGAATGGGAAAGAGGCTAGAGGAATGGCAAGGATGCAGGGAGTAGAGTTTGCAAAGATGGATTAGTTTAAAAACTTGGGATCAACACTTCAGAGTAATGATGAGTGTGAGGGAGAGATGAAGAAGAAAGTACAAGCAGGATGGGGAGGGTGGAGAAGAGTGTCAGGAGTTATTTGTGACAGATGAGTACCATTAAGAGTGAGAAGGAAGGTCTACAAGAGGGTAGTGAGACCAGCTATGTTATATGGGATGAAGACAGTGGCATTGACAAAAAGGCAGGAATCAGAGCTGGATGTGGCAGAGTAAAAGATGTTAAGATTTGCACTGGGTGAGATGAGGGTGGATAGGATTAGGAATATGTATGTTAGAGGGTCAGCCCAGGTTGGACAGTTTGGAGACAAAGCCAGAGAGTAGCTGGATTATGTTGGTTTGGACATGTATTTAGGAGGGATGCTGAGCTTATTGGGAAAAGTATGGTAAGGATGAAGCTGCCAGGTAAGAGGAAAAGAGAAATGCCTAAGATACGGTTATGGATGTGGTGACAGAGGACATGCAGGTGGTTGGTGTGACAGAACAAGATGCAGAGGACAGGAAGAATTGGAGACAGATGATCCACTGTGATGATCCCTAAAGGGAACAGCAAAAAGAAAGAGCAGGAGATGTTGTAATGTCAGTCTTCACAGATTGCCAGTGATTTGCCAGACATAACACAACTCTATGAGTAAATAACTAGAAATATGAGGCACACATATTGTCAGTGTGCATAACACTGGACAGTTCAATGGTATGAGCTCAGTATATCACACACAGTTTAACACACACACATCTGCAACAGTAGTTTAGTTTGCAAATACCCTGTATAGGTCTCTCACATTTCTTAGACAAACACGTATATCATAGTTGTATTCACAATTAACATATGTATATCTATGCCATCCCAGTCACAGTCATTATTGTTCAACACACACTCCAGTAGCTGGCATATGTGAGCCATCCTTTCTTGGTGTGACTCAGGGGCCTGAGATGTAATCTATGTCACTGCAGACAGACCCAGATCATATAGCCATAGTTCTGATCAGCAATATATCAGTACACTAAGTCTTGATGAGACATATTTGTTGAACGTCCTATTTCCCATTATTACATACCTCCTACTGCATTCCATCACTTGCTTACTTGTTTGACATACCTTTTTTTCCAAGTATGATTGGTTGGATTCCAATATGTGTTGCTTGTTTGTTTGTTTGTTTGTTTGTTTGCCTGTCTGTTTCTCTCTTTCTCTCGCTCCCTCTCTCTCTCTCAATGTAGGGTATGCATCTGTTTTGCATAGGCAGCAGCTTGCCTTTTGTATGTAATGCTCATGAGCAGCTGATGGCCAGTGCACCAATTGGTATCCCTCACTTGCTAATTAAATGCAGAACAGCTGTGGTGTTATTCCTATAGCCAATGGCATGGCAACACACTCCTATAATTGAGTACTTTATGTGGGCATTGCCACTTTTCCTTGCCTGTGAGGGGGACTTCATGGAGGTGTGTGAACAACAGCATCACAGAAGGTAGTTGGAAATACCTCTTACAATGAAAACTATGGAAACAGCCCAACAAACTGGGGGAGAGTGTTCCAGACATAGGGACAGAATGTAGGTATTGCTGTTATACAGTTGGATTAATGCTAGCTTAACAGGGTTTGTTTGGACATGGCTTTTCTGCATGATTTTAAGTCTGACAGTATTATGTGGTTGGCATAACTCTCAACTGTAGGGCTATCTGCAGAATGGTCAGATTTTGGACTCTCTTGTTTGCTGTGTTCCTCAGACATTTTTGTCTTTGGAAAATCAATAACATACTGTGGAGATTGTAGCCAGTAAATGGTATTATCCATTTGTGTTCATCGGTTCATAGGTTCATACTAGACTATCTACCCTAGGGCATTTATAAGCCTAGCCAGAGTGTGTTTGGCTTTCACCACCCATTTTAAATTAATTTTGCTATGCCCTTTTTCGAAGTTAGTATACTGTGCCTGTGTCTAACAGTGACACAGAAGTGATACCCGGGGTAAACCTACGATCTCCCATCCACTCATCAAGATTCCTCTTGAAGAGAGTCAATGAGGGACTCTGCCTAACCTGGAATGGCATTTTATTCCAGAGTGAAGGGAGCCTCTGGGTTATGAATCTGTCCCTCCAGCATGTCCTATTTATTTCAGTGCTGAGGTTCAAGTCTCTCGAGCGTGTAGCTAGATGGGATTTGGATTTTCTGAGGTGCAGCATGTCCATTAATTCCGGGTTGGACATGGCTTTATATGTCAGGCACAGATCGCCTCTGAGCAGGCAGTATGCCACTGAGTAGAGCTGGAGTTTCTTTAACCGGGCAGCATATGGCATCTGTTTGAGCTCTTTGATCCTCTTGGTGAGGTATTTTTGGGGTCTTTCCAGTTGCTGCAGGTGTCTGGTAAGGTACATCCCAAAAGGGGCATTGTACTCAATTATGGGCCCGATGAGGGATGAGTAAAGAGGCACGATGACTTCCCCTGATCTAGATGTGAATCCCTTCATGATTAGGTGGGCTATATAAAATGTTTTTCCTAACCACTTTGGCCACATGGTTGTCAAATGAGAGATTGCTATCAACTGGGGTCCCCAGGTCCCTAATTACTTCTTCTGTACTTAATGGATTACCACCTATGTGGTAATTTGTGGGCACTTTGTTTTTGCCAAAGGGGATGACTATACACTTTTTGGCATTTAGCTTGAGGCCATGGCTCTGGCACCAGTTGTCTGTTTCCATGAGTCCCTTTTGGAGGATGCTTGTGTCGGCTGGAGAGTCGATTATGATGCCCAGTTTGCAGTCATCTGCGAACTTGGTCAGCCACAATCCTTCCGTGTTGGCCTGTACCTCCGAGAAATATATACCGAACAAGAGAGGTCCCAGGACTGAGCCTTATGGGATGCCACTTGTAACTGGTTTGGAGTCTGACATGGCTCCAGCAATTCTAACCATGTGGGTTCTGTCCTTGAGCCAGTTTGCAACCCATCTAGTGACATAGGGGTTTATATTTAAGCTGGTGAGCTTATCTATAATGCCTGAGTGGGGTATTGTATTGAAGGCTTTTCGAGGTCCAGGTAGGCTGTGTGGACCACCTTCCCTCGTCAATGACCTTGGTGACTGTTTCAAAGAAATTGACCAGGTTTAAGAGGCAGGATCTGCCCTTAACAAAGCCACACTGGGTAGGATCCAGTGTCTGTAGGTCCCCAATATCTTTATTTATGAGGTCCATGATGATCCTTTCCATAGCTTTGCAGACCAAGCTAGTCAGGCTTATGGGGTGATAGTTTCCAGGATCCATTGAGGCACCACCTTTGTGGAGAGGGACCACTGTTGCTGTATGCCACTCTTTGGGTACATATCCTGTAGTAAGGCTGAGATTGAACAGTAGTTTTATGTTTGGGTTTAGCTCTTCTTGGAGTTCATGTAGGATGCAGCCCGGGACACCGTCTGGTCCCACTGATGCTGTGTTTTTTGCTTTGGAGAGGGCGGCTCTTACCTGAGCATCTGAGATGTCAGGGGGGAAGCACTCTGCTGGGATAGATATTTGCCCTTTTGGTGGGGAGGGGGGGAGTTTGCACTGAACCTGTCAGCTAGGATGTTGGCAATATCTGTGGGTTTGATGTATTTTTTGTCATTTTGGACTAATTCTGAGCATATCTGGGAATTCCTATCCAGGTTCCTAACATAACTAAAGAAAGCCTTGCGATTATCCTTAGTGTCCTGTGTAATATTTCTCTTGAACTGGCCTTAGATGATTTTATGAGTGCCCATAGTTTTTTGCTAATACTGATCAGAGATGCCTTCCCTTTTTGGGATTTTTCTCTATCATGTAGTAGCTTCCTCCTTCTATTGTATAGGTAGTTTATGGCTGGGGTCCACCAGACAGGACTTCTGCCTTTGGAGGATTGGGTCTTGGTTTTATTTGGGATTGCATGATACATGCATTCCTGAAGGTGTTCATAGAATGCGTTTATAAAGGATTCTGCAGTCTGGCCATATTTTCCACAGGCTTGGGGGCTTTGAAGGATTCCACCTTGGTTTTGAGAAGTGTGAAATTTGCTTTAGAGAAGTTTTTCACTGTGGTTATCTGGGCAGGGGGTGGGGTCGGGATGTGAATATCCAGTGAGATTAGTTTAAGGTCTGATCTTACCAGTGAGGGATACACTTCTAGTCTGGAGCATAGAGTCCCCATGTTGGTGATGATCAGGTCCAGTATGTTTTCCCCTCTTGTGGGAGTGGTAACAAGTTGTTCCATAGCATTTGAGTTTATAAATTCTAGGAACCTTTGGGCTAGGGTGTTGGAGCTAGAGTAATGCTCCCAGTCTATGTTTGGGTAGTTGAAGTCGGCCAATATAATGGTGTTTGCAGAGATCTTCATATTTTCCAGTGTTCTCAGGAAGGCCGAGTGCGGTTCCTGGGTTTGGGAGGGTGGTCTGTAGCAGGCTATAAACTGGAAGGCAGTTTTACCCACTGTTAGTTGCACATGGATAGTCTCTGATGCTTCGTGCTGTGCCACCAACCTGGAGGTGTGGGTATCTTTGACGAATATTGATACTCCCCCTCCTTTTGTGGTTCAGTCCAAGTTTTGGGGCTGAAAAGCATTTTATGATGTATAACCTGGTAGTGCTGGGGTGCTCTCGGGAGCCTTGAACCAGGTTTCTGTTACTGCACAGATATCGATGTTCTCCATGCTAAGGAGAGTTTAGAGTGCATGCATCTTGAGGTTTAGACTTCTGGCATTGAGTAGCATTACTCTTAGTTTCTTATCCCTTGTGATACCTATGGAGGTGGGTTTGTTTTTTTGAGCCTTGCCTAAAAAAGGCACTATGGGGGAAGCAAGAGTCTTTGCCAATATACGAAAGCCCAGGGGTGACAGGTGCAAGCCATCCCTAATGAAGCATCGTGGCTTGTCGAGCATGTTATCCCAGGTTGACAGGCATTGGATCCCCTTTGAATGACACCAATACTTAAGCCAGTTGTTGAAATTGATCATCTTGTCTTCATATTGTGGCATCATTCTTGGTGAGGGTAAGATGCTACTCAAGGTCAGGGTCATACCGGCCTGGGCTACATGCTCAGAGAGCTCCTCTATGTCTCTTTTCATGTAGTCCAGGGAGGTACGTCTCAGGTGATTCACATGACCGAGTCATATTTGTACTTGCCTTGGAGTGACCTGAGTGCTTGTGTTATGTGTCGGATCCTAGCGCCCGACAGGCAGCTCACAGAGACCTTCTCCTTGTTCAGCCTGGTGAGCGGGACGTCAGTGTGCCTGATGATAGAGTCACCTATTACAAGTGTATCAGGTGTGTTGTTTAGCCTTAAGGGCTGTGACTGTTCGGCACACTGGCTTTGTAAGCTATGTGTTGCATGTGTTTTGTTTTGGGGTAGCGGTTGCTTGGGTATCTGCTTTGGAGGTCTCTGCTGCTTAGGCAGATTTTTATTTAGAGCCTCCAAGTATGTTTTTGTGTGTTTATGTGTTTGGTTTGCTGTCGTGGTAGGTCTATGTGAGACTGGAATTGTAGTGAGTGTGGTTTCCTTCTCCTCCTGACTGGTTAAGCCAGTGCTAAGTTGAGAGAGCTTAGCCTCCAGTTTGGCTATATGGTTGCATCTCTCACATGTGTTGGAATTTGTTGGGAGGAGGAGAGGGTTGTCTGTGTACATGAGGCAGTTGTAACATTGCCTCAAGATTCCCAGACTCACCAGCTGGACCGGAGAGGAGATTGACAACTGACCTTTGGACATGTTATAATAGTATTGGGAATTCCTTTATAATTGAAAAAAGGGCCAATGGGGAACATGGTACTGAAGGGGAGTTTGTGAGGGTGTAGTACTTTTAATTTTTTAGTGCTGACATATAATTGTTTTAGTGAACAAGTGCCAGGCAACTTAAATGCAATGTGTGACAGCTAACTTAAATGCAAAAATGACAAACAGTAACTTTCTTTCAAGTGAAACAAGGAAATAAGTACAGTAAGCAATGCATATATCACTAGGGATCCACAGAAGTGCTGAAAAGCCGCGTTTTAGGTGGAATTAGAGTTTCAGGGAAATAACAAGTAAACAAACAACAAGCATACAAACAAAGCTAGATTCAGCAGGCCTGGATCTAGTCTATGCTACAGCAGACAAGGTGTACCAATTTCAGTAAGGAACAGTTCAAATATGCAGGCACTATAAGCCGTTAGCCAGAAATTCCCAGCTCAGAAGGGCAGAGTCCAGCCTCTTCTCCCACAAGAGTGCAGTCCACAAACCTTCTTAATGTAAAATAACTGGCCTGAAGCTCAAGTGCTTAAACCAGAACTAATACACTTTTAGAATAACAGACACTGAGCCCTCAATCAGCAGTTCCCAACTTAGAAGGATGTAAGCTACCTGTTCTGCCACCACAGTGCAGGCCACAAACCTTCCTAATGTAAATTAACTGGTCTGAAGCCCAAGTGCTTAATCCAAAAGACTTAGAATGATAGCTACACTTTAATCAAGTTACTACCAAGCAGTAATAAATACAATTGAATATTGTGTTTCAGTGTTTCTGACTTCATATCCCTCAGAAAGATATGTTACAACAAACTCTGTTACACCAGCAACTGTTTCAGTTTATAACAGCAATATTTCACATATGCCCCTGTTTTTGGGCCTCTGTCCACAAGTATGTCAGGCTTTGTCCAGATGTCATGCAGTAAGAGGTTGATAGGTAGGGTATATCATTATTTAGTGCCTTCATTCCTGATACCATCTCAGTGATGTATCAGAATGCCAAACAAGTTATGTGTGAGAGACCTTATATATGAGGACAAAGCCTGCACATTCTGTGGGACTCTGAAAAGTTAAGAGGTCTATGTATTTCTGGCAATTGTTGACAGACTGTCAGGATTGTGTAGCAGTGTAGTGTTTCAATGTTATTTGTCCAGTGTAGGGAGGGAGTCAGATGTATGTGTTATGGCTCCTTTTCTACCTGACTGTGCATGCTGCTCCAGGTTCTGGTGGTCTATCAGCTCTATATGTTTGTAGGGGCAGACTGAGACATGTCCAATTCCACAGTCAGGCGTCATGCTACATGGTGATTTGGGCCAGTAATTGTAGGGGTAACGTATGAATGGCAAACGTTATGTGATGTTTTAGTTCACACACTCCTTTTACTCTACTGTTCATATGGCTGACTGGTATGTCATTGTGACTGTGGTGAAATTAGTTGTGGGTATGCACTTTCACACTGGTGTCTGTTTTTCAGTGCTCTTACATCCCTGTAGTGCCTGATATATTTGCAAATACATATATGGGTTAGTGTTGTCTCAGTCTGAGTGTAGTTTGGACGGTGCTTGGTGAGATGTCTAGTAGCTGAGTGTAGTTTCTCTAATGTGATGTTATGTTCTGATATTTGTAAGATGTACTAATGCCTGGCCCCCATAAGTGTTGTGTATTTATGATGATGTGAGGATTTAAGTCACTGACTAACGAGAAGTAATTGAGTTTTGGACTTATGCTATTTCAGTCAATATATGTTAGAACAAACAGGACGGTGTTACTGCAGCAACTGTGTCAGCTTATCTGTAGCATCTATAGTATTTCAGATATGTTCCTATTTGAATGGCTTTCTCCCCCAACTTTGTCAGCCTTGGTCCAGATTTATTACACTAAGGGGTTCTGAGCATACCTCTCAAATGGCCGGATTGTTTCAGAATGTGCAGGTTTATTTCTCATATTTCTGGTCTGTTCCACAGATTCATTATTTTTATTTCCCTGGTAAATCACTGTGATGATCTGAGGATTTTTGTCAATAAATGATGACATACATTTCAATTTCAGAACTCACATCCTTCAGAAAATGTATGCTGAAACAAACCCTGTCACTCTGGCAACATTCAACATTTATAAGAGCAATATATAAAATATGTCTCTAGTTTTGGCCCATTGTCCCCTCATTTGGACAGTCTTTGTTAGACGTCTTGCACTAAGATGTTGAGAGGTATGGTTCTGAGGTATATCTCAACTACATGTTATGAGCATATAGATGTATATATATATATATATATATATATATATATATATATATATATATATATATATATATACATATGGGTTCACTACATAATCTTGAAAGTTTGAAATACCGAATTTCAAAATCTCGAGACTATATAGTCAAAAGCCCTAAATGCCGAAAGACCAGAAGAGCAAAATTCGAAATATTGGATGTACAACACACATACATCACACACATACACATAGACACAACGTCCCCCCACAATCAAACATATAATCGTACACTACAGATAAGCAGGGGGCAAGCCCCCCTGCACCCCCACACACCCCTACTTAAATATACTAACTCTGAGATCTCACAAACAGACACACAAGGGAAACTCACACCCACACATTTTACAATCCCTTACACACACACATTACAGTCACAACACACACTAACACACACTAAAGCCCGTAACCAACACATTACACATAGATACTTACCTGAATTCCACCTATCCATCCACAAACCGCAACACCAGAAGCGCTACTTCAATATCTCTGTACATCTGGATTTTGAATTTTGCACTTCTGGTCATTCGGTATGTAATGCTTTCAGCTATATAATCTCGAGATTTTGAAATTCAGTATTTCAAAATTTCGAGATTATGTAGTGGACTATATATATATATATATATATATATATATATATATACGTATATATATTCTTTTATATATATATATGTATATATGTGTGTATATATATATATATATATATATATATATATATATATATATATATTATGTATATATTTTCCCTATAGATATATATATATATATGGGTTCGCTTCAAAATCCTGAAAGCTCAAAGTCCTGAAACTCAAAATCCTGGACTCAAAATCCTGAAAGCTCAAAATCCTGAAAACTCATAATACTGAATCTCATAATACTGAAAAATGTCTAGGACACCAACACTGACTGTATTGCAGCAGGAATATATACAGAAACATATTACTCATCTACAGATATATCAACTCTGAGATCGCACTTCACAGACGAAAATGGCAGACATACCATTACATGCTTCATGACTGCCTGTTGTAACCTTAATCATGTTCCCTTTTAATGTACTATACTACAACATAAGTCATCTTAGTGTAGTGAAGTGCAATCTCGGAGTTGATCTATTTAAGTAGCAGGGGGTGTGGGGGGTGCAGCCTCCCACATGGGGGGTGCAGGGGAGTTTGCTCCCCTGCTTATAGTTGGTTTAGACTGATATAGTTTATCTTTTCTTTGTTTCTGTATGTATTTCTGCTGCAATACAGTCAGTGTTTGTGTCCTGTATGTTTTTCAGTATTATGAGATACAGTATTATGAGTTTTCAGTATTTTGAGCTTTCAGGATTTTGAGTTCATGATTTTGAGATTCAGGATTTTGAGCTTTCAGGATTTTGAAGTGAACCTATATATATGCATCTCCATACATATATACCTGACTGATTCTACAGAATCTTTTCCCTACTGTTGAATGACTCTACTGCATGATATGTTTGACAAAGCACGGGCAATACCCGCCGCTCAGATGGTGTAGTGGTACATTACTCTGACTATGGTGTACAGTGCCCTGGGTTCAAGTCATGGCAGAGATGATTATTTTGTTGCTAGGCAGAACAGTGGCTGATGGAAACAGAGTGATTAAAACAGTTTTAATCAGCTGTAAGCAGGTTTGCACAGGTTTGCATGACACTAAGCAATGCTAACATATGGTTAACCATACAGATTCTTTATCTGTGTTGGCTTCACTTAGCATCACTCAAACCAGCTTACTGCCTTTTACTCACACTTACACCAGTGATAATTTCTTTAAAAGAAAAGAAAAAGGGGTGATAAGAAAGTGGTGAAAAAGGGGCACACAGAGGGAAAAACAATATAAAAGATAGCTAAGGATGTAGGGGGGGGGTGTAGGGAAGGTCCATAGCTGTCCATTTTCATACAGCAACAGCTGTGCATTTTTAAAGAATTTGGAGGTAAATTTGGACACTCAAATCCCAGAGAGATGGGTGAGGACAACAGAAATGTGTTGTCAAGCCAATTGGACCGGATTACTTTTGTCCAGTGGACTTGTGTGTGAAATGGATAGCTATGTATGAGGCAATATACTTTTTTTTTTGGAGGGGGTGCAGATGCCCTTTTCTTTTTTTTATAAGGTGAGAGTGGGATGTTTTGGAAGGATTTTAGGTACATCTGGGGAGGAAGGTTGGGTAAGGAGACAGACAAGACTAGCAAGACAGCAGACAGGGGTAGTATATGACATATGAGGGGGTAAAAACATTCGACAAGGGGGTGGTTGGGAATCTGAAGCCCATGGGCCCCCATATGGTTACAGTGGGACTGAGAACCCCACCCATAGGCAGTCACCACTGCACCATCATGGCTCAAAGGTGGCTGTGCCTGGGGTTGGACAGGAGGGGTGGCCTGCCCCTTGAGGTACACCAGGCAGACCTCAGTCTGGCACAGCTGCTCTCCAAACTTGGATCGAAGGGTGCTGCATACCAAACCCCAGACCTGACTTTGGGTGACAGCCTCCTGTCTACACCCCTGCGGTGGTTCCACCTGAAGGTGGTGCATGACCAGCAGATGATGGCGATCTGGGTTGGATCTCAGATGTGCTGGAGGCTGGCACCATGGCCAGATGAGATGAGACAGGCAGATTTGCTGTGATCTGCCTTCCCAAATGCGCTATGGTGTTGAGGTTTTACAAAATATGTTAGTTAGTCATGAACAGCACATTTCAAGATTAGTTATAACATCATGCATGGGTGTTCCAATTAACCAAATAATACAGATTTGAAACAGCTGCATAGCAAACAGAACACATGCATAAATGGAACAACAGTATGCATCATAACAGTATGCCAGTAACATTGACGGCAACAGGCCACCAACAATGTTATTTGAACAAGATATGTTAACATGCAAGCAATCAAGCATATTAACCATAATATAACACAAGTCCCAACATTAGGGTTGGAGCACAACAAACCTATAGTAATTATTGATGCAGATGGGGGGAGACAGAAAATCCATTAACAAATGTTTATGCTTCTATTTTCCACAACAGTACTGCTCAATACTCTATGGGTCTGCCCTCACTTTACGTCTAACTATGGGCATAGCTTCTGTAGTACAAACATACCTATTAAACTGTCAGCATGGAATGGTATGAGGCAAACTGTGACAACTCTGGGTACATGACTGGAGGGGATTTGTACAAGACAGGGTTACTTATCTGACACAGGAGGGGTATCCTGAACTGCTGTTATGTGAGTGTGCTACTGGCATATGTCAATTGGTTTCCTATCTGTGTCCAGGATTATTTGCAGCAATGACCATTAGCCATGACAGCATGGCACTTGAGAGACATGTATTGAAAACATACCTCTCAACCTCTTAGAGCATGACATCTGGACAAAGCCATACATAAGAGAGGGACAAAGGCACATAAACATAGACAATTTTTAGATATTGCTCTTACAAACTTAGAAAGTTGATAAAATAATAGGTTTTGCATTTGCATGGCTTTTCTGATGGATATGACATCTGACACTTGTATGTCTATCATAATTTTCTAACTTCAGTCTATAATGGTTTGCCACTGATTTGCCATGACACAAAAACTTTATGTAAAACAGACCATAAATCTGAGACAAATATCTGGACATTCATTGAATATCTGTACAGTTGAGAGGTATGATTTGGGAAGAGTGCATATTGTATGCACCGACCCTGCTGTCATTTACAGGCATGTTGTTGGACAATTGGACAGTTGTACACAGTTTATTAGTATACCCTTCATACAGCTACTAGCAACATTTACTTACCTTTTAAACCTGTGGGGAAAATATCTGTTAACACTACCTGACTGTTTTTACATTTATGCTTGATTCCTTGTGTGTAGATATGCACACATCTTAGTACCACTCCCTGGATTCGAATCATGTCTGGGTGTGCAAAATTTTAATAATTAAGCTATTTCTCTTCACACTGAACTACTGGAGAGCTGCTGTTTTGTGTTTCAATGGTTTCTCCCTAATGGTCTCTTGGTTAGACAGTCTGAACTTGTAATTCTGTGATGCATGCATGACAGATAGTTGTTGTACTGTGCATTACTCCTTTGGATTACTACAACCTGGAAAGCAAAGGTTAACACAAGGCAATGCTGCATGGTACACACATTGATACTTGACATATTACTATTCAAGGTTCAGAGCTTAGTGCAGTATATATTTCACATTTCATTTATATCTTGTTTTACAGCTACACATCTACAGTTTCTCCTAACATCTTGTTCACAGATGCACCTCAGTTAATGTATACTGTCACAGCCATATTTGCTGTGAAGAACATGTATATATTCTATATATGTCTACAACAACATACCAAAATAAACACAACAGTTTTTAAAGGTCTTTATTGTACTTCAATTTTCATCAGTCATACTTGTTTATTTATTCAGTTCACACAGTAACAGTAAACCTACTAGCAGTAAACAATGTACTCCTTCTTAGCTATTTTAACAAAATACTACATAATAGATTTGTACTCAGCAGCCTGTCAGCGCACCCACAGCAGTCTGTCAAAATGGGCTTCCATGTTCATAGCCCTCTCTGCTGCAGCTGTAGGGGAGAAAAACACACATTATGCATATCAGTCTATCACATTCTCAGGCTAGTATTTGCTACAGACAACTTGATAGTGATAGACACTACTAGAGCATTTTGGGCCAATCCATCTTGGATCCACTTGTCCAAGAGTTCCCCCCTTCCTACACTTTAGGTAGGCATAGTGGTGCCGTACCTGGTTACCAGTCCGGGGGATGCTAGTAGCACTAGTGAGGTCACATGCAAGATGGTCCCAGGCCTGCACTTTGTATTGCGAGCCCTGGTACTAGACCTGCAGCAGTCTCTCCTCATGGTTTTTAACTAAGAGTCCAACCATGACCCTGGACTCCCAAATGCTCCAGCATTGTGCCCGAAAGTGCACTCCCTCTCCTACACCAGCCATTGTATCTGCACAGATGGACTATATCAGATTATGGCTGTATTCCCACCTGCACTGTTTAAGTAGTGTGATATTCTCATTCTTTGCTGTCATTGGATCATTTTGAAAAGGTTAAGCTCTGCTAAGCAGTGCACAAATCCGGTAAGCCAGTTTTAACACTGCTTAAAGGGGAAGTTGTTGAGCAGTGTTTAACAGTTTGCAAATTAATTTAGCTGAGCTGCCTGCTGCTTAGCATTCATGGCTTAGGAATGGTTACACTTGCTAAGCATAGCTGAGCATTGCTAACCATTGCTCCTTTTAAATGATTTAAATATATCAGAGGACTGACTTCATTTAAGTGTATATGATGTACTTTGCATGCCATCCCTCTATGTGTTTTCCATACATTGGCAAGGGGTGTGACTATACTGTATGGGGCAGTTGTGTGTACATGGGTGGTTTCACATGTTATATGCACTCAGACTTACATTATACACCAGCTACACTACCCTGGTTGACAAAAACAGTTGTTACATAATTTAAAAGTTCACAAAAATAATTTCCACACTACTTTCCCATATAAAAAGAAGTCACCTGGCTTGGTACTCAAACCGTGAACAGCTGCATGTAAAGCCAGGACACTAATCACTACACTACCTCAACTTGGAAACTTCACTGGTATATTTGTATTTATCTCCTATGGGATGTTTAGGCTATGATAAGCAGAGAGCCATAATGCACACACATGCTTAGCAATGCTTAAACATTCCTTAGCCTAGAAAAAAAAGTTATTATATTATTATTATTGCGAAAAACTCTCCACCACAAATGTCTGCGAGGCAATTTTTCAGAAGTGTCCCTATTTTTATAGTTTTTCCCCCATTATTTGTGCCTTTGTCCACATGGTCTTCTGTCAGGGAATATTGGCATACATTTGCTTTCAGACTTCTATCCTTCTGTAATTCAAGCGATTGCATGACTTGTTTTCTATCAACTTTCTAAGTTTGTGAGGGCAATATATATGAGGTGTCCCTTTTCAGGGATTTATCCCCCATTATTCATGCATTTGTACACATTTCCTGCTTTAGCAGGTTGCAGAGGTGTCATACAGCACTTTTACAATGCAGGGGGTGTGTCACAGAACCTGTCACACACCCCCTGCATTGTTTCCTGCTACCATATGTATTTCAGTGCCCGTAGACACTGAAATTATCATTTATTTCATTTCAGTGTCTGCGGACACTGAAATACTGGCATAATATTAGAGTAATTATCTAATATTATGCCAGATCCTATTAGAAAGTGTCGTACTGCACTTTCTGAGTGCAGGAGGCGTGTTCAATGTCCATGCACCACTTAAACACACCCCCTGTACTTGTTCACAGTTCATGTCTGTGTTGGTTAAACAGCAGCGCACCTTCATGAATATGCAAGGCTCTCTGCTGTGCTATACAGACATGAACCACTCCATGCAGTAATAGTGCTATTCTACATGGAGTTTATTGAATCCCAGGGTATAGCTTTCGAGTGATAATGACTGAGAACACAGAGGATTAAGGCTATAAGCTGTTAATAAGATACTTCCTGTTGTCCAGTGCTTGATTCCCTCTGATGCCATTTGCCTACTGAGTGACTGAGAATGTCATATAACCAGACAATACTCCTACACTGAGTTTGTAAAAGGCCCATGTGGGCCTTTATTCTTCCTGAGATAAAAATACAAATGAATAAACTTATAAATATAATAGTCATATTTTATTTACTTCTTAAAGTTCACATCCTTCTGTTAATACTGAATAACACCTTACATTTGCATGTAGTTGCTGCAGTTCTTCAGTTTTCTTTTATCTTTTATGTATTTATGTTTTGGAAATATAATTCATACTGCAACACAAATAGTTGCCAGCACATGGAGCTAAACCAGCCACTGTAGATTAGACCACCATACCTCCACAGTGGCTGTGGCAGCACCAACACAGGCTGCACAGGAACCCAGCACATCTGGGACACAGTCTGTCAGCATCACCTCCATGACTCCTGTTATACCTTCTGCTTTCCTCCAAATTCACCACTGTCCTATAAACCACTTTTCACACTTTTTAGTCTGGTCAAAAAATAGAACCACACAACACACATGGCCAGAGATATTCCATAAAACAACCCTTCAATTTTTGTCCTCATCATTTGCACACCACATAGCATCATGCACCTATGGGAAATGTCACCAAATGGCATTTCACATTCTATGACAAAAACTGAATATTTCAGTTTTGACCACACTAGTTCCGTTATTGTAGCTCAAATGTGCCTAGCCTTGCTGCGCTATAGAAATACAGACTGACAACACTATGAGGAGATAGTTGCTCTCATACGTTTATTAGGTTGCAGGGTGTAATGTACACATCATGGGATGTTACAGTCAGCATTACTGTGATGAAGCCTAATGCCTACATTCTCCCTTGCTTCAATCTTTTGTCAGTGTCCCTTCAAATGTATGAGGTTTACATTGTTAAGTATGAGTTCCTGTGTTGTCTGTTCAGATGATACTCAGGTCTGAGCAGTGTTTTTGTAGGTGTGTTGAACATTATTTAATGTTTTTTTCTTATTAATATTATGTCTTACTGTTCTGCAAATATACAGAGATCAGTATATATTTTTCTGGTTTTATAATTTGCACAGTGATTCCTCACATCTCTGTTGAAACTGTCTCCACCCCCCATTTTCTGCCTTGTCTTCAGCTGATATAACCGGTTTTTATAGCTTGTGTGTTACTTAACTCCAGGTTCCCTTAATTTGACCTGTTAATAACAGTCTGCATTTAAATTGGAACCTGTACACTGAGAGAGAGCCTTACAAGACTATCTGCAAATATATAGAGCTGAGTATATTTTTCTGTATTATTCTGTATTATAGGGCTAAATTGTTGCTTAGATATCTGTTGTCTTACTGTTCTGCAAATATACAGAGATCAGTATATATTTTTCTGGTTTTATAATTTGCACTGTGATTCCTCACATCTCTGTTGAAACTGTCTTCTCCACCCCCTCATTTTCTGCCTTGTCTTCAGCTGATATAACTGTTTTTTATAGCTTGTATGTTGCTTAACTCCAGGTTCCCCTAATTTGACCTGTTAATAACAGTCTGCATTTAAATTGGAACCTGTGCACTGAGAGAGAGCCTTACAAGACTATCTGCAAATATATAGAGCTGAGTATATTTTTCTGTATTATTCTGTATTATAGAGCTAAAGTGTTGCTTAGATATCTGTTGTCTTACTGTTCTGCAAATATACAGAGATCAGTATATATTTTTCTGGTTTTATAATTTGCACTGTGATTCCTCACATCTCTGTTGAAACTGTCTTCCCCACCCACCCCTCCCTATTCTTGGTTGTAGTTTAAATTTGGTGGCTTTTGCAGTGCCCGCCCTATTTTAGATTTGATCTAGGACACTCCCCTAGTCCCATTTCTTTACCGCATTCTACCTAATAAACCCTTTCTGCACTTGCTTTTAGTCCTTTTTAATTTAATTACATTTTTTCAAACTGTGTTTGGACTAATACTGCTACATACTCAAGTGTGCCAGCTCGCACTGCATGTGAATTGTTTTTACTACTGTTTTTGCTACTTTTCTGAAAAAAAAAATTGTAAGCCTGTTTCCTACCTTTCCTGTAATTAGTGTTCCAGATACAGATTTGCTGTATCCGGGACTGTTTGTAAGCTTCTGAGCCCACCAAGCCTTTCTGTGTTGGAGGGAAGCCTTCTAGCTTATCAGTGGGAGTGGTAAGCATTAGGTAACCTGTCTACCACATAAGGAGTGGTTCTGGCCCAGAATTTGTAGTTATTGGCCATTTGGGCAGTCTTCCATCTCTCTCAACTTTCTGATTTGAAGGCCTGCATTTGCACTTGTTTCTGTCCTGTAACTCCTGGGCCAATCTCATTTGCTCACTCAAAAAAAAAAAAAAATGTATCTGCTTTTACTGTATTTGTGTTTCTTCCTACTTTATTTTGCTTTTGCGTCATCTTAATAGTACTCAATTGTATTTATTACTGCTTGGTGTAGCATATTCTAAGCCTTTTAGTTTAAGCACTTGGGCTTCAAACCAGTTGTTTTACATTAAGAAGGTTTGTGGTCTGCACTGTAGTAGCAGAACAGGTAGCTTACATCCTTCTAAGTTGGGAACTGCTGATTGAGGGCTCAGTGTCTGTTATTCTAAAAGTGTATTAATTCTGATTTAAGCACTTGGGCTTCAGGCCAGTTATTTTACATTAAGAGGGTTCGTGGTCTGCACTCTTGTGGGAGGAGAGGTTGGACTCTGCCCTTCTGAGCTGGGAATTTCTGGTTAAAGGCTTATAGTGCCTGCATATTTGAACTGCTTCTTACTGAAATTGGTACAGCTTGTTTGCTGTAGCATAGACTAGATCCAGGCCTGCTGAATCTAGCTTTGTTTGTATAACTTGAGCACTAATCAAGGCATTCTTTAAAGTATTCAATTGTATTTATTACTGCTTGGTAGTAACTTGATTAAAGTGTAGCTATCATTCTAAGTCTTTTGGATTAAGCACTTGGGCTTCTGACCAGTTGATTTACATTAGGAAGGTTTGTGGCCTGCACTGTGGTGGCAGGACAGGTAGCTTACATCCTTCTAAGTTGGGAACTGCTGATTGAGGGCTCAGTGTCTGTTATTCTAAAAGTGTATTAGTTCTGGTTTAAGCACTTGGGCTTCAGGCCAATTATTTTACATTAAAAAGGTTTGTGGTCTGCACTCTTGTGGGAGGAGAGGCTGGACTCTGCCCTTCTGAGCTGGGAATTTCTGGTTAAAGGCTTATAGTACCTGCATATTTGAACTGTTTCTTACTGAAATTGGTACACCTTGTTTGCTGTAGCATAGACTAGATCCAGGCCTGCTGAATCTAGCTTTGTTTGTATGCTTGTTGTCTGTTTGCTTGTTATTTCCCTGAAACGCTAATTCCACCTAAACCGCGGCTTTTCAGTGCTTCTGTGGATCCCTAGTGATATCTGCATTGCTTACTGAACTTATTTCCTTGTTTCACTTGAAAGAAAGTTACTGTTTGTCATTTTTGCATTTAAGTTACCTGTAACACATTGCATTTAAGTTACCTGGCACTTGCTCACTAAAGCAATTATATAAGTCAGCACTAAAAAATTAAAAGCACTACACCCTCACAAACTCCCCTTGAGTACCTTGTTCCCCATTGGCCCTTTGTTTCAAGTATAAAGGAATTCCCAATACTATTCTAGCATGTCCAAAGGTCAGTTGTCAATCTCCTCTCCGGTCCAGCTAGTGAATCTCGGAATCTTGAGGCAATGTTACAACTGCCTCATGTACACAGACAACCCTCTCCTCCTCCCAACAAATTCCAACACATGTGAGAGATGCAACCATATAGCCAAACTGGAGGCTAAGCTCTCTCAACTCAGTACTGGCGTAACCAGTCTGGAGGAGAAGGAAACCACACTCACTACAATTCCAGTCTCACATAGACCTACCACGACAGCAAACCAAACACATAAACACACAAAAACATACTCGGAGGCTCTAAATAAAAATCTGCCTAAACAGCAGAGACCTCCAAAGCAGACACACAAGAAACCGTTATCCCAAAACAAAACACGTGCAACACATAGCTCACAAAGCCATCGTGCCGAACAGTCACAGCCCTTAAGGCAAAACAGCACACCTGATACACTTGTAATAGGTGACTCTATCATCAGGCACACTGACGTCCCGCTCACCAGGCTGAACAAGGAGAAGGTCACGGTGAGCTGCCTGTCGGGCGCTAGGATCCGCCACATAACACAAGCACTCTGGTCACTCCAAGGCAAGTACAAATATGACTCGGTCATTGTCCATGCTGGTGTGAATGACCTGAGACGTACCACCGTGGACTACATGAAAAGAGACATAGAGGAGCTCTCTGAGCATGTAGCCCAGGCCGGTATGATGCTGACCTTGAGTAGCATCTTACCCTCACCAAGAATGATGCCACAATATGAAGACAAGATGATCAATTTCAACAATTGGCTTAAGTATTGGTGTCATTCAAAGGGGATCCAATGCCTGTCAGCCTGGGATGACATGCTCGACAAGCCACGATGCTTCGCTAGGGACGGCTTGCACCTGTCACCCCTGGTCTTTCAGATATTGGCAAAGGTTCTTGCTTCCCCCATAGTGCCTTTTTTAGGCAAGGCTCAAAATACAAACCCACCTCCATAGGTATCACAAGGGATAAGAAACTAAGAGTAATGCTACTCAATGCCAGAAGTCTAAACCTCAAGATGCATGCACTCGAAACTCTCCTTAGCATGGAGAACATCGATATCTGTGCAGTAACAGAAACTTGGTTCAAGGCTCCTGAGAACACCCCAGCACTACCAGGTTATACCTCATACCATGCTTTTCGGCCCCAAAACTTGGACTGAACCAGAAAAGGAGGGGGGTATCAATATTTGTCAAAGATACCCACACCTCCAGGTTGGTGGCACAGCACGAAGCATCAGAGACTATCCATGTGCAACTAACAGTGGGTAAAACTGCCTTCCAGTTTATAGCCTGCTACAGACCACCCTTCCAAACCCAGGAACCCCACTCGGCCTTCCTGAGAACACTGGAAAATATGAAGGTCTCTCCAAACACCATTATATTGGGCGACTTCAACTACCCAAACATAGACTGGGAGCATTACTCTACCTCCAACACCCTAGCCCAAAGGCTCCTAGAATTTATAAACTCAAATGCTATGGAACAACTTGTTACCACTCCCACAAGAGGGGAAAACATACTGGACCTGATCATCACCAACATGGGGACTCTATGCTCCAGACCAGAAGTGTATCCCTCACTGGTAAGATCAGACCATAAACTAAACTCACTGGATATTCACATCCCGACCCCACCCCCTGCCCAGAAAACCACAGTAACAAACTTATCTAAAGCAAATTTCACACTTCTCAAAACCGAGGTGGAATCCTTCAAAGCTCCCGAGCCTGTGGAAAATATGGCCCAGACCGCAGAATCCTTTATAAACGCATTCTGTGAATACCTTCAGGAATGCATGGATCATGCAATCCCAAATAAAACCAAGACCCAATCCTCCAAAGGCAGACGTCCTGTCTGGTGGACCCCAGCCATAAACAAACTATACAATAGAAGGAGGAAGCTACTACATGATAGAGCAAAATCCCAAAAAGGGAAGGCATCTCTGATCAGTATTAGCAAAAAACTATGGGCACTCATAAAATTATCTAAGGCCAGCTTTGAGAGAAAAATTGCACAGGACACTAAGGATAATCACAAGGCTTTATTTAGTTATGTTAGGAACCTGGGTGGGAATTCCCAGATATGCTCATAATTAGTCCAAAATGACAAAAAATGCATCGAACCCACAGACATTGCCAACATCCTAGCTGACAGGTTCAGCGCAAACTTCTCCCCCCCCCCACCAAAAGGGCAAATATCTATCCCAGCAGAGTGCTGCCACCCCTGACATCTCAGATGCTCAGGTAAGAGCTGCCCTCTCCAAAGAAAAAAACACAACATCAATGGGACCAGACGGTGTCCCAGGCTGCATCCTACATGGACTCCAAGAAGAGCTAAACCCAAACATAAAACTACTGTTCAGTCTCAGCCTTACTACAGGATATGTACCCAAAGAGTGGCGTACAGCAACAGTGGTCCCTCTCCACAAAGGTGGTGCTCAACGGATCCTGGAAACTATCGCCCCATAAGCCTGACTAGCTTGGTCTGCAAAGCTATGGAAAGGATCATCATGGACCTCATAAATAAAGATATTGGGGACCTACAGACACTGGATCTTACCCAGTTCAGCTTTGTTAAGGGCAGATCCTGCCTCTTAAACCTGGTCAATTTCTTTGAAACAGTCACTAAGGCCATTGACGAGGGGAAGGTGGTCCACACAGTCTACCTGGACCTCGCAAAAGCCTTCGATACAATACCCAACTCGGGCATTATAGATAAGCTCACCAGCTTAAATATAAACCCCTATGTCACTAGATCGGTTGCAAACTGGCTCAAGGACAGAACCCCCATGATTAGAATTGCTAGAGCCATGTCAGACTCCAAACCAGTTACAAGTGGCATCCCACAAGGCTCAGTCCTGGGACCGCTCTTGTTCGGTATATATTTCTCGGAGGTACAGGCCAACACATAAGGATTGTGGCTGACCAGGTTCGCAGATGACTGCAAACTGGGTGCCATAATCAACTCTCCAGCTGACACAAGCATCCTCCAAAAGGGCCTCATAGAAACAGACAACTGGTGCCAGAGCCATGGCCTCAAGCTAAATGCCAAAAAGTGTATAGTCATCCCCTTTGGCAAAAACAAAGTGCCCACAAATTACCACATAGGTGGTAATCCATTAAGTACAGAAGAAGTAATTAGGGACCTGGGGACCCAAGTTGATAGCAATCTTTCATTTGACAACCACGTGGTCAAAGTGGTTAGAAAAACATTTTATATAGCCCACCTAATCATGAAGGGATTCACATCTAGATCAGGGGAGGTCATTGTGCCTCTTTACTCATCCCTCATCAGGCCCATAATTGAGTACAATATCCCTTTTGGGATGTACCTTATCAGACACCTGCAGCAAATGGAAAGACCCCAAAAGTACCTCACCAAGAGGATCAAAGGGCTCAAACAGCTCTACTCAGTGGCATACCACCTGCTCAGAGGCGATCTGTGCCTGACGTATAAAGCCATGTCCAACCCGGAATTAATGGACATGCTGCACCTCAGAAAATCCAAATCCCATCAAGCTACGCGCTCGAGAGACTTGAACCTCAGCACAGAAATAAATAGGACATGCTGGAGGGACAGATTCATAACCCAGAGGCTCCCTTCTCTCCGGAATAAAATCCCAGTCCAGGTTAGGCAGAGTCCCTCATTGACTCTCTTCAAGAGGAATCTTGATGAGTGGATGGGAGATCATAGGTTTACCCCGGGTATCACTTCTGTGTCACTGTTAGACAGAGGCACAGTATACTAACCTCGAAAAAGGGCATAGCAAAATTAATTTAAAATGGGTGGCGAAAGCCAAACACACTCTGGCTAGGCTTATAAATGTCCTAGGGCAGATAGCCTAGTATGAACCTATGAACCTATGAACCTATGTTCAGAATGTTGGCTACTTATATTATTAACCCACCATTATCCTGCTTAGGTCTTAATTATTGTTCTTCCATCTTACCCTGCTTTCTCCCTATTTGTAAATACTTTATTGTACAGAGCATGTCAAAATCAAAATGATGGCAAACCTAAAAGTAACATGAAAAAATGCCAGAAACGGCCCATTACAAAATGTTTTATGCATCTCTCCCTGTCTCCCTATCTCTCCATCTCTCTCTTCTCTGCTTCTGTCTCATCAGTCTCTCTCATCTGCATTTGCTCATTGCTTGGCATCAAGCAGCAGTTGTCACTGATGTTAAATGACAGGTCATATGGCAAAAACTGGTGAGGTTTTGCCTTCGGCTGCATTAGCCTGCAGCCACTCATGCTATTGTGCTTAGCCTTGCTACACTATGGAAAGAAAGACTGTAGCACTATGAGGCAACAGTTGTTATCAAGTGTTGAACAGGCTATTGGGCTGAATGCATACCATACGGGATGTTTCAATAGTCATTAACGAGTATGCAGCACATATTGTCCCTTGCTCCATCCTGTTTTCATTGTCCATTAAAACGTGTGTTTAAACACATGACATTTGCCTTCCTTTGTGGTGTGATCAGCTAACAATCACAGACTGTTGATGCATATCAGCAAGTGTTTGAATTTAGCTTCAGCTGTGAAATTATGGACATTATCAACTCCACTAGGGATGCACAAGCCAGTGCATTTCTTTGTGCCGGTCCCAAGCCTGGAAAAATGGGGAGGGTTGCATCAGGAAGGGCATCCAACATAAAGCCTCTGCCAAATGATTTATGTGGAGAACATTTCATATTTCCATACCGGATCGGTCGAGGCCCAGGTTAACAACGACCATCACCAGTACTGTTAGCCAACAGGGTGCTGGCTGAAATTGGGCTACTGTTGGCCGAAAGAGAAGAGGAGGGGGAAGGCATGCCTGAAGGCAGGAAGAGAGGAGGAAGGTTAGGAGTGTAGTAGTAAGGGTAGGAACTTTGAATGTTGGCAGTATGACTTGTATAGGGCGAGAGCTAGCTGATATGATGGAGAGAAGGAAGGTTGATATATTGTGCGTGCAAGTGACCAGATAGAAGGGAAGTAAGGCCAGGTGTATAGGAGGCAGGTTCAAATTGTTCTATCATGGTGTGGATGGCAGGAGAAATGGAGTAGGGGTTATCCTAAAGGAACAGTATGCCAAGAGTGTTTTGGAGGTGTAGAGAGTGTCTGATAGAGTGATGTTTATGAAGCTTGAAATTGATGGTGTAATGATGAATGTTGTTAGTGCATATGCTCCACAAGTTGGGTGTGCGATGGATGAGAAAGAAAAATTTTGAGTGAGTTGGATGAAGTGGTGGTGAGTGTACCCAAGGATGAGAGACTAGTGATTGGAGCAGACTTCAATGGGCATGTGATGAGGAAGTGATGGGTAGGTATTGTGTTAAGGAGAGGAATGCAGAAGGTCAGGTGATTGTGGATTTTGCAAAAAAGATGGACATGGCTGTGGTGAATACATATTTTAAGAAGAGGGAGGAGCATAGGGTGATGTACAAGAGTGGAGGAAGATGCACACAGGTGGATTATATCCTATGTAGGAGGGCCAGTCTGAAGGAGATTGGAGACTGTAAAGTGGTGACAGGGGAAAGTGTAGTTAACCAGTATAAAATGATGGTCTGTAGGATGACGTTGGTTATCAAGAAGAGGAGGGGGAGTGTGAAAGCAGTGCCAAGGATTAAATGGTGGAAGTTAAAAAAGGGTGATTGTGAGGTGGAGTTCAGGGAAGAGTTAAGACAGGCACTGGGTGGCAGTGAAGAGTTACTGAATAGCTGGGTAACTACAGCATATCTAGTAAGGGAGACTGCTAAAAAGGTGCTTGGTGTGACATCTGGACAGAGGAAGGAGGACAAGGAGACCTGGTGGTGGAATGAGGAAGTACAGGAGAGTATACAGAGGAAGAGGCTGGTGAAGATGTGGGATTGTCAAAGAGATGAAGAAAGTGGACATGAGTATAAGGAGATGAGGCGCATGGCAAAGAGAAAGGTGGCGAAGGCTAAGGATAAGGCATATGGAGAGTTGCATGAGAGATTGGACACTAAAGAAGGAGAAAAGGACCTGTACCAATTGGCTAGACAGAGGGACAGAGCTGGGGAAGATGTGCAGCAGGTAAGGGTGATAAAGGATAGTGAGGGAAATGTGCTCACAAGTGAGGAGAGTGTGTTGAGTAGATGGAAAGAGTACTTTGAAGGGCTGATGAATGAAAAGAATGAGAGGGAGAGAAGGTTGGATGATGTGGGGATAGTGAATCAGGAATAGGGGTGGCGCAGTGGTGCAGCGGTTAATGCTGTCGCCTCACAGCAAGAGATTCTCCGGTTCGATTCTTGGCTGGGGTGCCTTCTGTGTGAAGTTTTCATGTTCTCCCTG
Source organism: Protopterus annectens (assembly GCF_019279795.1). NCBI lineage: Eukaryota > Metazoa > Chordata > Ceratodontiformes > Protopteridae > Protopterus > Protopterus annectens. Next base: position 1,729,591,730 of record NC_056728.1, read on the forward strand.
CGTTCGCGTTTGTTTCCTCCGGGTACTCCGGTTTCCTCCCACATTCTAAAGACATGCTTCTGGAGCATTTCTCCCTGGGCCTCCGCTGAAAACAGGATCTGTGGAACCTAGTCGGACTTTCCTGATCAACAAATGTTAAATTAAAAAAATTAAAAAATAAAGTGAAACAGATTAGCAAGGAGGAAGTAAGGACAGCTGTGAAGAGGATGAAGAATGGAAAGGCTGTTGGCCCAGATGACATATCAGTGGAAGCATGGAGGTGCTTAGGAGAAATGGCAGTGGAATTTTTAACCAGATTGTTTAATGAAATTTTGGAAAGTCAGAGGATGCCTGAGGAGTGGAGAAAAAGTGTTTTGGTACCTATCTTTAAGAATAAGGGTGATGTGCAGAGCTGCAGTCACAGCTTGAAGTTATGGGAAAGTGTAGTGGAAGCTAGGTTAAGAAGGGAGGTGATGATTAGTGATCAGTAGTATGGTTTCATGCCAGGAAAGAGCACTACAGATTCAGTGTTTGCTCTGAGAGTGTTGTTGGAGAAATACAGAGAAGGCCAGAAGGAGTTGCATTGTGTCTTTGTGGACTTAGAGAAAGCATATGACAGGGTGCCTAGAGAGGAGTTGTGGTATTGTATGAGAAAGTCGGGAGTGGCAGAGAAGTATGTAAGAGTGGTACAGGATATGTACAAGGGTAGTGTGACATTGGTGAGGACTGCGGTGGGAGTGACAGATACGTTTAAGGTGGAGGTGGGATTACATCAAGGATCAGCTCTGAGCCCTTTCTTATTTAAAGTGGTGATGGACAGGTTGACAGATGAGATCAGACAGGAGGCCCCGTGGACTATGATGTTTGCAGATGACATTGTGATATGTAGTGAGAGTAGGGACCAGGTTGAGGAGACCCTGGAGAGGTAGAGATATGCTTTAGAAAGGAGAGGAGAGGAATGAAGGTCAGCAGGGCTAAAACAGAATATATGTGTGAGGGTAGAGGAATGGTGAGGATGCAGGGAGTAGAGTTGGTAAAGGTGGATGAGTTTAAGTACTTGGGATCAACAGTTCAGAGTAATGGTGAGTGTGGAAGAAAGGTGAAGAAGAGAGTACAGGCAGGGTGGAATGAGTGGAGAAGTGTGTCAGGAGTGATTTGTGACAGACTGGTACCAGTAAGAGTGAAAGGGAAGGTCTACAAGAGGGTAGTGAGACCAGCTATGTTATATGGCTTGGAGACAGTGGCATTGACAAAAAGGCAGGAGTCAGAGCTGGATGTGACAGAGTTAAAGATGTTAAGATTTGCACTGGGTGTGACTAGGATGGACAGGATTAGGAATCAGTATATTAGAGGGTCAGCTCAGGTTGGACAGTTTGGAGTCAAAGCAAGAGAGGCAAGATTGCGTTTGTTTGGACATGTGCTGAGGAGGGATTCTAGGTATATTTGGAAAAGGATGCTAAGGATGGAGCTGCAAGGTAAGAGGAAAAGTGGAAGGCCTAAGATAAGGTTTATGGATGTGGTGAGAGAGGACATGCAGGTGGTTGGTGTGAAAGAGCTTGATGCAGAGGACAGGAAGAAATGGAAACAGATTATCTGCTGTGGCGACCCCTAACGGGAACAGCTGAAAGAAGATGATGATCAATTCCCATTAAATTCTGACTTGTTAAATTATGAATACATAGATGTTATTCCACCAGCAGTACCTGCTTGTTTCTTTTAAGTGTTTTGCAATCATGTCAGCCCTGCTCATTCCTTCCAGCTATAAGTGCAGGTTATCCCAACAAACCAAACATTTCAGGGGTGAACATTATACCACACTAGGCAGAGTTTAAATACAATTGTTGCTATACACTTTGAAGGTGGTAGGATTAAATCTTTAGCATCGCCATGAATTTTCTGAAGTATATGAAGTCTGATATGTAGATGTAGGTTGTCATGCGGTGACTTTATTACTCATTGATGTGATAGAAGCAAATACAGTGTCTTAAGGAACACTGCAACATTCCTTAAACATGTGGAAAGTCAGCAAATATGAGGACAGTATAAGTATGATCCTGTATTATTGACAAAATGAAGTGATGTGAAAATGGCTTTGAATCAGAGCTGTCTATATGTTTATACTCCTTATTTGTTTAAAGCTTGCCATTGTGCACCATAGACCACTGATTGTTCCTGTTCTAAGTTCAAAACAGAAAACAATTATTGCACATGCACTAATACTTTGCTGTCTTTCAAGCAATTGAGGTTATCAGTGGTGCACTCAAGGACATGGTTCTGACAAAAAAAAGGATGTCAGTAACTTGTATTACTTGAGTATGTTTTAATGGATTGTTGTCCTCAAGATATGATGAGTTTTTCTGCTATGCTCTTTCAACACTAAATGTTTCGATGCATACCTGCCCGGTGGTACAAAATAGTGTCCTTTCATATGTTTGGCCTCAGGGTTTTGTATTTACATTGTATGTTGCACAAGCATTAGGAAATATCTATAATGTCATACCAAGTAATGGAGATTTGCATACAATTATCCTGAGCTGAACTGTCAGGAATGCTTAGTTGTTACTCCACTCTTTTGACAACTGTGATTGTCATCCATCATTTAAATTGTCAATACACCATAATTTGAAACACCTATATATCACTCAAACTATGTCCATGAATGATATGAGCAGAATATAATTACTTGTGATCAAGGCATTTGCTGTTTTTTCTGCTTGTCAAGACACCTTCCTTTTCACCAAGACATGACATACACTATATTTTCTGCAACACAGTGATGATGGCATGCTTTTAAATGTGCAGTATCTCACACTTATCATCAGATTTCTTCTGCAGTGTTTACAGTTGATACAATGTACTCTAAACCATGTAACTGAATCAGCAGGTGTCAGAATCCAGCAGTGACAAACTAGAATGAATGTGAGTATATCTAGTACTAGGGAGCAATGGCTTCACTCACAGATCTCATGTGTACCTTTCCACTCAGGAGAAACATTTACACTGGGAGAGGTTTCCCACATTGGTCTCCTCACCTTTTAGTCCTAAAAACTACTTGGCAGAACACTGATGATGGCATCCCTACATATGGGCTCTATTTCATCTTGTAGTCAAAATTCTCCTGTGGCACTTGAAATTGATTTAATGTACTCTGCAGTATGGAATTAGAGGTAGGTGTATGAATCCAGCAATTACTACCTTTACTCACTTGTATCAGTGTGTGTGTGTGTGTGTGTGTGTGTGTGTGTGTGTGTGTGTGTTTCTAGATCTAGGTATAAATGGTTTCACCCACAAGAGGGCTCTTGTATTACTTTTAACATACACATCTTGGAAAACTGTGATTTATTCCTTTCAAATGTGCTCTGTCTCACTCTTTTAGCCATACTTCTGTGGCACCTGCAGTTGATTCAATATACTTTAGCTTCTGTACTTAGGTATGTTTTGAAATCCAGTAATGGCTCACATGTATTAGTGATTGGGGAGCTAGGTTGGAATGGTTTCAACCACAGATCTGATGTGTTGATTTATACCAGAAGAGTTTTTTTCCCACCATTTTGAGGCCCTTTTATCCAAAAGAACTGCATTGCTAAACATTGATGAGGCCATTCATTAAAATGTCCTTTATCTTATACTTGTAGTAAGACTATGCCTGTGGCATGTGCAGTTAAATCACAGTTCTGAAGATTGTGAACTTACATAAGCAGCTGTTCAAATCAAGCAAAGGCAACATAATGTAAGCTTAGTGATATGAAATGCTATGTAATCCAACATTCTGCAGATACTTTCCACCCCTTTTTGGCCTAACATAGGTCTTTCAACGCATTGATGATTTCATCCCATCCATATAGATGTTCAGTGACCCTTCTGTGACCATGCTGTTAATATTGACTTCTACAGCATGTAGAGTGAGATAAGCAGTGGATGTACAACTCTAGTAATACATATGGTGATAAGGCTAACTCACACATGTGTGAACAGTAGCATGGCTAAAGATGTTTGATCCCTCAAAATAAATTTTAGTGGATAAGTGGCCATTTGAGATGTTACTTAGTTCAAACCTTGAAATGCATCTTTTCTGACATGCATACATTAAACTCTCCAGTGGCAGAAGCATGTAATATACAGCTCATTAGATAGGCAGTGGTTTGGTTCTGGTTATGTACATCTTTCAGTCCATAGTGACAGAGAGAATTGGCTTACCCCAAACAGTGGCAATATAGCACACTAACAGGGATGTCTTTTGGGAGACTTCATACTGCATTTTAGGAGATCCATAACCATCCCATCAGACTGTTGATGTAATCCTTTCAATCATGTGCTTTGTGACACATCAGATATGGTGGCATCAATAGTTGATATACAGCTCTATGAGGTATGACTTCAGACAGATGTTCAGGTTTAGCAAGGTGCAACTACTAAATATATCAGAAATGCTTAGAGTCAGGTTTAACTTCTTCAAAATAAATTATAAATGTTACATGACTTAGGGGAAACATTTACCTATGCCTTTATTATTTTGTTCACAATATAGTAGTTAAAGGCAAGAATGGTTTATTTATTACTTCTTGAAGTGTGCCATGCTGCAAAGTGGTCACAAAGTGTGACTGGACATGCATTATTATACTTTTCTGTGGTTTTGTGGTGGGTAGGTGATGTTAATTCATTTGTTGCTATACTTCCTTATGAGCATGCCCAATATAATGATGTAGTAGATGCACAGCAATGAGCACAAAGCACATTAAGTAATCAGTGTTATGAGTTAGTTATTGTCAGTTGTTCTTATTTGTCAAAACATGACACCCTTAGCTTTTGGCAGCTTAGCTCTGCCAATTTCCGCACAATGGAGTTAGTGATATATATATATGCAGAGGATGACAACAAATGGTACAGGCCACTGTGCAGTTGTATGGGAAATGTACATTTTCAACAATTCGCTTACTTACAGGTGTTAATGTTTCACCTGTTTACGAGCTATTTATGTGTATTGTCATATAGGTATTACTAATGTGCTCATCAAGGCTCACTTAAAGTCAAAATGTGAGGTACAATACAATGTTATACTGCATTAAGAGGTGCTGTTTGGCAGACATTTGCATTTAAATGTGTGCTGTGTGGCAGTTGCACAAAGAAGGACATGTAGTATGATGGTTATACTCCTAAAATTCATTATACTTAAATACATTTTAAATGGCAGGTGATACATTTCCCCTGCAACTGATATCATCATAGAATGCTGCTGGCATGTAAATTGTTTTGGTATAAGTGTTCTGTGAGCTAACTATCCAAGCGTAGTCTTCCTATCACACATTAGTACAGCCTACACTTAGTCATATATTGACATTTCTACACACACAACACAGTTGTCAAGGGAGTGACTAAGCATGAGTTTTATTGCTTTCAATTTGCATGTTACTACTACATGTCACATGACTATGTTGCTTATTTGAAACTACATACATCTAACATCTGTTATAGTTGCACATCTTTAAATTTGGATTGCATTACGCTCTTCTGTAAATATGGTGGTGAAAGTGACACTTCTGTATATGTGCCCGGCCCTTCTGCATTGCAGTACATAAACACATTGGCACACATGAACAGTCTCACTTTCTACCATTCACAACATTCAGGTTGCTACCACTAATATTGGAATGGTTTTACAACTGCGCATGATTCTTCTCAATATGTCCCCAATTTTACATGTAAAAACAAAGATAATCCAGAATGTCTGATTCAAGTCTAGCATCCTATTGTGATCCAGAGAGTGGCAGGACTATCAAAAAACAAGAGTACAAAGGACTGGTCCAGATAAAATCACTTTAGCTAGCAGATCAAGGAAACTCTCTCTCTCTGATACCCTCCCTGTGAGAAGAATAAAAATAACTTGTTGAATTTTAAGTAGTTTATTCAGTTAAGTAGGTAGATGGAAGAGTGTTCTTTTTCTAAAAAAGATGTTTTGACTACAGGCTGGATTCTGAAAACTCTACCTCATTGTGCTAAGTGACTTTGAGTGATAAGTGGTCACTTATAGGGTGTGTACATTTCAGAAAATAACATGGTCACTCGTGTTGCATGCTAATGACTGTATATTGAGGCACTGGATATAAGTCAAAACAAGATAAAGGACTGATTCAGAAATATTTAAATGCTATACAACAAAGCTGCACTTGTTATATAATTGAACTTGTCTGAATGCTCACGTTTAGACTGAATAAATCTCAGAACAATAGTAGGGGTTGTTGCAGATTTTGTGAATTTATTTATTTATTTTTTTATTTATTTTACATTTGTTAACCGGGAGAGTCCGACTGGATACATGTCCATTTTCAGCGGAGGCCAGAAGAGTTTTTTCCCACCATTTTGAGGCCCTTTTATCCAAAAGAACTGCATTGCTAAACATTGATGAGGCCATTCATTAAAATGTCCTTTATCTTATACTTGTAGTAAGACTATGCCTGTGGCATGTGCAGTTAAATCACAGTTCTGAAGATTGTGAACTTACATAAGCAGCTGTTCAAATCAAGCAAAGGCAACATAATGTAAGCTTAGTGATATGAAATGCTATGTAATCCAACATTCTGCAGATACTTTCCACCCCTTTTTGGCCTAACATAGGTCTTTCAACGCATTGATGATTTCATCCCATCCATATAGATGTTCAGTGACCCTTCTGTGACCATGCTGTTAATATTGACTTCTACAGCATGTAGAGTGAGATAAGCAGTGGATGTACAACTCTAGTAATACATATGGTGATAAGGCTAACTCACACATGTGTGAACAGTAGCATGGCTAAAGATGTTTGATCCCTCAAAATAAATTTTAGTGGATAAGTGGCCATTTGAGATGTTACTTAGTTCAAACCTTGAAATGCATCTTTTCTGACATGCATACATTAAACTCTCCAGTGGCAGAAGCATGTAATATACAGCTCATTAGATAGGCAGTGGTTTGGTTCTGGTTATGTACATCTTTCAGTCCATAGTGACAGAGAGAATTGGCTTACCCCAAACAGTGGCAATATAGCACACTAACAGGGATGTCTTTTGGGAGAAATTCATACTGCATTTTAGGAGATCCATAACCATCCCATCAGACTGTTGATGTAACCCTTTCAATTGTGTGCTTTGTGACACATCAGATATGGTGGCATCAATAGTTGATATACAGCTCTATGAGGTATGACTTCAGACAGGTGTTCAGGTTTAGCAAGGTGCAACTACTAAATATATCAGAAATGCTTAGAGTCAGGTTTAACTTCTTCAAAATAAATTATAAATGTTACATGACTTAGGGGAAACATTTACCTATGCCTTTATTATTTTGTTCACAATATAGTAGTTAAAGGCAAGAATGGTTTATTTATTACTTCTTGAAGTGTGCCATGCTGCAAAGTGGTCACAAAGTGTGACTGGACATGCATTATTATACTTTTCTGTGGTTTTGTGGTGGGTAGGTGATGTTAATTCATTTGTTGCTATACTTCCTTATGAGCATGCCCAATATAATGATGTAGTAGATGCACAGCAATGAGCCCAAAGCACATTAAGTAATCAGTGTTATGAGATAGTTATTGTCAGTTGTTCTTATTTGTCAAAACATGACAGCCTTAGCTTTTGGCAGCTTAGCTCTGCCAATTTCCACACAATGGAGTTAGTGGTATTTATATGCAGAGGCTGACAACCAATGGTACAGGCCACTGTGCAGTTGTATGGGAAATGTACATTTTCAACAATTCGCTTACTTACAGGTGTTAATGTTTCACCTGTTTACGAGCTATTTTTGTGTATTGTCATATAGGTATTACTAATGTGCTCATCAAGGCTCACTTAAAGTCAAAATGTGAGGTACAATACAATGTTATACTGCATTAAGAGGTGCTGTTTGGCAGACATTTGCATTTAAATGTGTGCTGTGTGGCAGTTGCACAAAGAAGGACATGTAGTATGATGGTTATACTCCTAAAATGCATTATACTTAAATACATTTTAAATGGCAGGTGATACATTTCCCCTGCAACTGATATCATCATAGAATGCTGCTGGCATGTAAATTGTTTTGGTATAAGTGTTCTGTGAGCTAACTATCCAAGCGTAGTCTTCCTATCACACATTAGTACAGCCTACACTTAGTCATATATTGACATTTCTACACACACAACACAGTTGTCAAGGGAGTGACTAAGCATGAGTTTTATTGCTTTCAATTTGCATGTTACTACTACACGTCACATGACTATGTTGCTTATTTGAAACTACATACATCTAATATCTGTTATAGTTGCACATCTTTAAATTTGGATTGCATTACGCTCTTCTGTAAATATGGTGGTGAAAGTGACACTTCTGTATATGTGCCCGGCCTTTCTGCATTGCAGTACATAAACACATTGGCACACATGAACAGTCTCACTTTCTACCATTCACAACATGCAGGTTGCTACCACTATTATTGGAATGGTTTTACAACTGCGCATGATTCTTCTTAATATGTCCCCAATTTTAAATGTAAAAACAGAGATAATCCAGAAGGTCTGATTCAAGTCTAGCATCCTATTGTGATCCAGAGAGTGGCAGGACTATCAAAAAACAAGAGTACAAAGGACTGGTCCAGATAAAATCACTTTAGCTAGCAGATCAAGGAAACTCTCTCTCTCTGATACCCCCCCTGTGAGAAGAATAAAAATAACTTGTTGAATTTTAAGTAGTTTATTCAGTTAAGTAGGTAGATGGAAGAGTGTTCTTTTTCTAAAAAAATGTTTTAACTACAGGCTGGATTCTGAAAACTCTATCTCATTGTGCTAAGTGACTTTGAGTGATAAGTGGTCACTTATAGGGTGTGTACATTTCAGAAAATAACATGGTCACTCGTGTTGCATGCTAATGACTGTATAATGAGGCACTGGATATAAGTCAAAACAAGATAAAGGACTGATTCAGAAATATTTAAATGCTATACAACAAAGCTGCACTTGTTATATAATTGAACTTGTCTGAATGCTCACGTTTAGACTGAATAAATCTCAGAACAATAGTAGGGGTTGTTGCAGATTTTGTGAATTTATTTATTTCTTTTTTTATTTATTTTATTTATTTTACATTTGTTAACCGGGAGAGTCCGACTGGATACATGTCCATTTTCAGCAGAGGCCCGGGGAGAAAAGCTCCAAGTACATAACAGACATATGAACAAGATAGTTGAGTTCTAAATACAATATAAAGATACATCACATCTTGGGGAAAAAAAACAACAGCAGCAAATAATAATAAAAAAAAAAAAAAACATAGGTCAGTTACAAAGGCGAGGCGCCTTGTTAAAAAGTGGTTAAGGATAGTGAGGTAAGAGAAGGGTAAATGATAGTGGTTAATCAGGTTTGGAACAGGGACATTGCCAGAGAGTATTGAGATGGGGTTTAAGCTTTTTTTTGAATTGTAGGAGTGAGGGTTCTGAGGTGAGCATGGTCGGTAGGGAGTTCCACATTTTACCTACAAAGTTTGAGAATAGAGAATCCCCAGCAGAATTATTGGCTTTGGTAGTTTGAGCAAAGATCTTATTGGAGGAGCGTAAAGATTGCATGTTAATATAGGGGTGAATGATGTTTTTCAGAGCTGGTGTTTTCTCTGGGTGATACAGTATCTGGTGAGCCATTTTGAGTTGGTTGAAATGGAGTTGGCTGGAAAACTCTAACCACCCTAGTTGCTTCAAGGTAGTGCAGTGGTACGTTCTAAAGGTGGAATTTGTGGCATATCTAGCTATGTGATTGTAACAAGAAGCAAGTTTGTTAAGGGTTGTCTTGTTTAGGTTTGTAAAGAGGGGGGAGGCATAGAAAAGAGTTGATAGTAGGTGTGTGCTGGCAATTGTAATTTTAGCGTGAGGAGTGAGAAAGTGTTTTACTTTATAGGGAGAGCCAAGCTTTTTATTGACAGTTTTGATGGTAAGATTGAAATGGGTGTCAAATTTAAGGGAGTTATCAATGGTAACACCTAATAGCTTTGTGTGAGCTTCTGGTGATATAGTGATTCCATTGGAGGATGTAATAGAGAAGGTGGGGGGAAGAGTCTCGTTAGTGGGTGAGAAAGTAAGTAGTTTTGTTTTGTTGGGGTTGAGAACTAGTTGTCGACTTGAGAACCATTTTCTATTAGGTTGAAGGTGTCTTGGGTTGAAGCAGTGAGGTCTGCCAGGTTGGAGGCAGTGCTGATGATAGTCGAATCATCTGCATATTGAATGCATGTGGCATGGGGGTGATTGTGGGCAGGTCATTAACAAAGATGGTGAAGAGAAGAGGGCCAAGAATAGATCATTGGGGAACTCCAAGTGTAACAGGTAGGCATGTAGATAATTTGTCCTGCCATAGAACAGCCTGTTGCCTATTGGACAGGTAGGATTGGAACCATTTCAGCGTGGAATTGCTGAGTGATAGTTTTTTTAATGTATGGAGGAGTTGAATGTGGTTCACCATATCAAAGGCCTTGGAGAGGTCTAAGAAAAGAGCAGATGATAGTTTATTACTGTTTCTGAAGTTATTGATGGTATTAGAAAAGGATAGTAGGGCTGATGTGGTACTGTGATTTGGCCTGAAGCCATGTTGGGAGTTGGCTAGAATTTTATTTTTGGTGAGGTGTTCCATCAGTTGTTTGTGGACACACTTTTCCATAATTTTGAGCCATTAGCTTGATTATGTCTCTGAAAGAGGGCCTTATTGCAGCTGCTATGCCCAATGATGCATGACACTGCTCCCAGAGGTGCTTCGTCATCCATGACACTGACATTGTGAAACAGTATCATGCTGACTGAAACACAATCTAAGAAACTGTGAACATTTACCAGGCTCGTTTGCAGCCCAGTGAGAGTTGTGGAGTTCCTAGCTAGTAGATACTAGAGTATGTGTGGCTTTTTGTATATATTACCTACAGAGACCATTCAGTGACCAACTAGGAACAATATGAGGGTATCTCAGGCATCTGCCTCAAGAATTCTCCATCAGATTCTTGATATCATGCTTTAGCATATGGGGAAGTATATCTGGTTCCCACATACCTCAGAGTAGTGAGCCAGTAGCTTGATTAATTTCGATGATATCCCTGCAGTACTGGGGGCCATAGAATTTGCCTATGTTGAAATAAATGCCCACCTGGTTAACTGGAAAGGAGGTATATGAACTGAAAATGATATCACTATATGAGCTGCCAGGTAGTCTCTAATATACAGGCTATCACACAGAATGTGTGAGCAGGCTACCCAGGCAGTTATCATGTATCCCACATCTGGCACTCCTGTGATCTGTATAAAGGATTTGTGAGGACTGACTTCCCACTGGATAGTCTAGTTGGTGATACTGGATGTACCCTGGAACCTGGGGTCATGACACCTTTAGGAACTCCACAAAATCAAACAGATCATGGGTAAACTATGCATGTTTTGAAAGGGAGGCAGTAGTTCATTAATTAATTTGGTTTATCTCTGATTTTATTGGTTTATTTTTTGTGTTGTTTTTATTGGTTGCATGTTTGTATTTATACTGATTGTGCTTTTTGATGTCTCATTTGGTCTGAAGAAGTGGTAGCCCTGTGAATGCACTCACCATTGAGCTTTTTTCTTTTTACATTATTCATTTGTTTTAAACTATGTATGATCACAATCCAAAAGCATTCGTGTGTGTGTGTGTGTGTGTGTGTGTGTGTGTGTGTGTGTGTGTGTGTGTGCGCGCGCGCGCGCGCACATGCTAGGGCTGCTGAAGCCACACTTTTTCTGTTTGCATTTATCAGGGGTAGCCTGCAGTATGACTCTGGCAAATGTGTTAAATAGTGCCAGTGTACGCATTGTTACACAATATCATGCTTATGAAGCATTTACAGCAGGTGGGTGGACACTTGAGGTGGCAGTAGTCCTCAAGCATACCAGGCAGCAGTGGCTTGGCAGATGACTGACTAATCTTTGAGAGAGCAAAACAGAAATGGATGACCATACTAGCCTGAAACAGGCATGGTATGCCATGGTATTGGCAAGAAGAGAGGAAAATTCACATAGCTTCAAACCATTGTATAGAAAAGCAAGATAGATAGACCCCCAGTAAAAAGGGTTGACATTACCAAGAGCAGCATTGGATGCGCTTTAACCTTGTTTAGAGGCTGATATGCTGTGTAACCTTAAGTTATGTCTGACACTGTGGCAATGGCTACAACCATGGTGATTGCCCCTCTTCAGAGTAGACAACCTCACAACTGATGTCATTGTAGAAGTGCTAGCATTGAAGAAGTAGGGTCTTGGCAAACCATATGAATGTTGGCTTCCATCTCTGAATACATCAGTTGACTGGCTCAATTAATGGCCTTTTGCCTCTGGCAGGCAATCTAGAGATGACATTGCACATTTTGATGTGTGGCTGACTTAATCCAAGCAATCACAGATATGGGACATGCACTTCTGTAGGTCATCTACACATCTGACCTCAATCTCAATATCTCTGTCATGGCTGTGGTGGTACTAGCTTGTGCCTCTATGATCGCCCTGTACATACACTGGGTTGTAGTGGCTGACAAACCTCAGGAGAGGATGGCAACCATGTCTCCAGCTGGTGTAATTCCCCCCCACCCCCAGTGGACCTTTCTGCCCATTAGTGCTAAGGGCAGAATCTGTTACCTATCTACTTTTGGCCAGGATATTTCCCTGATAAATAGCGTCCCCATTAATCTGTCCCCTTTGTGAGTTGTGGGTGGCCTGGGCAGCCACAGGTATAGAGGCTGTATCAGTGATCTGTGCTGGGGATGCAGTGGTCACATTCCTTTTGTCCAACACATGCCTTCTGTACTACACCAGCTCATCTCCATCATCATTATTTGAGACTGCAGATTCTCCAAATTCAGGTGGGGCAATTCCACAGTGCTGATGCCTGATAAAAAAAAATTACCTGTTTATACATCAAAGCACAGCCTATATCGTGTATGCATGACTCAGCACCAAATATATATATATATATATATATATATATATATATATATATATATATATATATATATATATATATATATATACACACAACTGAGTTTTGCAAGTATAAACATGAGAAAAGTAATACTTATTTGTGCATAACATCTGCAGATAACTGTGGATATTGAACTCCTTATGTAGCAGTGTAATGCACATAAGACAGATTTAATAAGTTTGATAGAGACTAAAGGGTGCTGAAGACACAGAAATAGGCTTACATATCTGGGGTTTCTCAAGTGGATTGTCTTTGGTGTCTTTACAGCTCTGCCCCAACATCTAGCATCTGTAAATGTACAACTCCCTGTGAGTGAGGTCCTGGAACTCCTTCATTTCATGAGAGGTATGACACTAAATCCACTCTAAATCCCCATATGTTGTACCACCTTTCCCTACCAGAAGTTATGCCCTTTGTTGGACATTACATCAAATATCACTGTCCCTGTAGTGCACCATTTCATAACTGTAGTTGTAACTACCAAACACATTGACATGTGCCAGAATATCATTAAAGGCATGGTCCTGACAGGCCTTATCATCAGAATGCAGAACAAAGAGCCATCATCCATAGGGAAGAACGGATGACCTGTTATAGCACTTACTTTGTAAAAGCAGAGGTGCCTTTCTTCCGTGAATCGTCTGAAAATCACCTCTATCAATTTCCAAACTCTGTGCTCTGAGTGATGGTGGTGCCTTCTGCTGAGCTTACAACATGCAGATTCACCTGAATGGGTATGGGTTCTATTCTCTCTCAGGGTTGATCATGTGCTGACACTGCCATGCAACATAAGGGGGGGGGTCTGCACTCCTGAGTGTGCCATCTTTTGGATGAAACTTTAAACTGAGCCTCCAGCTGCTTGAATTGGTGGTAGCTGAGTCGGATTTAAAAGATCCTATCCTACCTAACAAAAAGAGTAGGCCCCTTTATTTACATACAAAAATAATTTTTATTTACAACGTATTTACATATTTACAACTATATACAAATGCACAGATATGCAGATATACAAATATATTTACAGATATTCATAATTTTCCTTATAATCATACTAAATTCTTATCTCAATTAGACTCCACTCCTTTTTCCATAACCACCATCTGGTGTTATGTAATATTGTTATTAAAATCCATTTACCACTAAACATAATTTCATTTATTCTTTCCTTCCACATAAAATAACTTTTTATCTATTCTTTTAACATATTCTTTACTTCCGTTCTTGTAATATTCATACTTAATTATATCCATGTCTATTTTATCCACTCCTTTTATATCTTCAAAAATTCTTCTTTGCATAGTTTTCTCCATAACTTTTTGACTCTTATATTTCAAAAACACATTCAATAGTTTCTTCATCTTCTTCTTGACAATGTAAACATATTCTATCACTTTTCTTTTTATATGGAATACTTCCTTTTACTGGTAATTTATATGTTACCAGTCTCCACCAAAGGTCTTGACAGTCTGCTCTCTGATTATATCATTTGCTTCTTATTTTATAGCTTTATTTTTTGATCTGTTACATTTTCCCATGGTTTTACATATTGATGTTTTATCATTATATTCGTATACCTTACTTGTCTTTCTTTTCTATATCATCAATTGTTATTTTCCACAAACATGTTTTTTTCTTGGTTACATTTTATTTCTTCATTTATACACCCTTTTTCTTTGTTACTCTTTTTTACCATACCCCAATATGTATATACTTATATTTATGCAATGTTACTACTAATCTCTCATCTTTTTCACTTTGCCACTTTAACACTTTCTACAAATTTAATGTATCAGCATATACCACTGAGTTAATTAACCATAAACCTCCTTCTTCTATATCTACATGCAAAACCCTCTTTTAAACTGGGTGTAATCTAGAACCCCATATAAATTTAATATAGAAATATCTACAATAATTCCTTTTTAAATACTGCTGGCAACATAAATAGACTTGGTAAGTATGCTATTTTCTCATCTGTACTGAATTTATCAAATAAGCCTTTTTTTTAAATGATAATTTATATGTTTCCAGAAAAGACAGTGTTGTTTTTTTTCTAATATTGTTTTCCCCATTGAATTCTACTTACAGCTTTATTCTCAAATCTGATACCTAACATAGAAATTTCATTCATTAAAAATTATACACCTTCCTGACTTTACTACACCACCTAAACCTTTATTTATTTATTTATTTAAAGCCACCTCTATTACCTCTATATACTCATGTGTGCAAAGTATTAGTTCTTTTATCCAAATTTTGTTTTTGTAATTATTATAATGTCATCTGCATATGTTAACAGAACTGGAATTCTTAATCCTTCAGGTGTTATATACTCTGCCTCCTTCATTTTATAATTAATTTCACATACTATTACATTTATAACTAATTGTTAAAAAAATATGTATTAATGTGTATATTAGCAATATGCTTAGTGCATTTAGAAGCTTAAAAGAGTTAACATATTTATTCTATTCCATACTGCATAAATCTGTATAAACTGCAGTTGCTTGCTGACCTTGTACTGTTAGCTAAAATCTTGCTTGTGCCTTGGAAATTTACTGAGAAGCAGGTGATTTCTGCTTGTGTTAGGAAAATAATGAATAGAACAATACTACTTGTATGAAACTTAGACAAGAAGTTCCGCTGTGCCATGAGAAAATACACAGCTGTAGAAGTTACAGATAATTAGTACAAAGCCTGCTTGAAAATATGAACTGCAATCAGCATTTGCTTGTATCTGTATTAGAAAAGTACCTTGAAAAGTAACACTGTACAATAGATGCTTGTAAACGGATTAATAGTCACCAAGGCCAGGTTGTTTTTCTGAAAAGTTTCTCACAAATCTAGTCATGTCAGCAGAAAATCTGAAGTAACATCTGCTGTAGAACAATGCTAAATGTTGTGTTTGATTACATCAGTTTAGAAGGCCATGTCTTGTAAAATAGTATAAGAATGAACATACTTCTGTTAGGAGTTAGACATATCCTTGTATTTGCATGTTTTTGTCTCCTTGCTGCAAGTAAATGAAAGTGCCTTAACTGAACCTTACGTGTATTGCTCTTTAAAGTTTTTTCCTTTGACAGATTGGTCCTTCGGATCGGAAACCTTCACTTTGCCTCGGATCAGACAGGCCAGGTGGCTTGAAACCATACGGGGAAGAAACCACATTGGTTCTTCTTACTTGAAAAGTCCTCCGACTGAATTGTCGTACAAAAGAGGCCAGCCACTTTCTGATCTGCGACTGAAGGATGGGTTTACTCGAACCAGGTGATCAATCACGAAGGCTCAGGTAAGGTGAATCTACCTTCTTTTTCTGTTTTAGATCAGGGACTAGATTTGTATTTGTTCTGTTAAGACTTTATTTATAAGTCAGGGACAGAATGATTACTGTCTTGTCATAGATCAGGGAAACAGAACAGGTAGGCAGTCATTCTGAAGAGACTATAAAAATATCCATGGTACCACATTAAAAATAAGGTGTTATGTAATGATTAAAAGGGTAGAACAAAAATGGGTAATAATTGTACAAAAGGTCCCAAAATCCGCCATTAACCGAAGACGCGAACCGAAGTTTGACAAGTGATAATAATAAATACTACTCAAAATGGGTTAATAAGTATGAATTTGACTGTAAACTAGAAAAATCCTCAATTGTCAAACTTGTCAAACAGCTTAAAACCGATTCTAGAGGTCAGGTAAAAAAGCAACGTCAATTAGGAATTCTTCAGGCACACAGGTGGATTGAGGAAGTAAACCGAAGGGAACAAAAGAGTAATAATTCAACAGCAATGTTTTTAGATAAGGACGTCAATAACTTAGTAATAGCGTCAGCCCCTCCTCCTCCTTTACCAGAATATGAGGCAAGTGAGCAAATTAGTCCACCCCTGTGATATCCTGCTGTCATTGCAAGTAGAGACATTACAAATGCGAAACCGTTTGTTAGAGATCCTGTCGAGACCAGGTCTTGAACATGGGCAGGAAACACAAAAGGGGACATTGAGTTATATCAAATGGGTAGAAATTCATGATTTATGAGTGAAGAAGAATGCCCACTTATAGAAGTGCCTAATCCTCAGGCAGGGCAAGAAGGTCAGGACCCAACTATTCTAGTGTATAGACCCTGGACTCCGGAAGACATCCGGAAAGCCACTGAGGGAATTCTCCATCCAAAAGTTAATTTTAGAAAGTTCTTAGAAGATTTGCAAGGAATGAGGCTGAGTTATAATTTAAATGGAGAAGAGGTAGAAAAAGTAGTCAGACAAATTGTGGGACAAGATTGGCACATGATTAGTGGCGACTGGAATCCCCGTGATATTGCACTCAGGCCCCTCCCACATAGCAGCGCAGAATTAGACAACAGAGTGAAAGGTCTTACAGACCGAATCTCTGAGAAATGGAAGCCTAGGGCAGACTGGACTTGCATTAATCAATGCATCCAACAGGAAGGTGAGGCTATTGACCGATATTATGCCAGACTATTAGAATGTTTTAATAACCATTGTGGAATGCAGGTTCCTGAAGATCAGACACATGATTCCCCATATGAGCAGCAGTTAAAGAATGCATTTCTGAAAGGCAGTATTGCACCTATAAGCAGTTTTATTACAAAACACAAGGTAGATCATCATATAAGCAGGTTACAGTCATTGCTTGAATATGCTAGACATGGCGAAAGGCATTTTAATAGCAAAAAGAAAAAGAAAGCCCAAGTATTTTCTGTAGAAGATGGAGCAGAAGTATATGTAGTACAGTCCAGGAAAAAGGGCAAGAGAAATGCCCAGGGAAACAAACAATCTGATCAACAATCAGAGGACTTTGAAGGGCGAAAGAAAAGGGGTGAATGTTTTAAATGCGGTAAGAAAGGACACTTGGCAAGGGATTGCAAGAAAAACAAGAAGGCAACCACGGAGGATAAGGAGGGTGAGGACTGACTATATGGTAGTCAGGAATCACTAGAAGGGGATAGCAGAGAAAGGACAAATGAGTATGTGATAGAGGGAGTAGAGAATGTGACAGAAGAAATAGAGGAAGTGCAAGAAGTCATGGATAGTGAAGAAAATGAAATATTGGATTTGGCTTTATTGAGCTTAGAGCTCTATTTAGCAGAAACAAAACCAGAAGTTACACTCCTGGTAGAAGGGAGGGAAGTCAGATTCTTGTGTGACTCAGGGGCATCACGGTCCCTGGTACATCCCTCCAAACTGCCAGAGAATTCAGAGTCACCTGATTACATATTAGTGAAAGCAGCTAATGGACAGCTGTATCGGGAGCCCCTCTCCTATAATATTGTGATAACTGATCCTGTTTCAGGATTGACCCAGAAAAGCAAAATTGTTGTATCTGCAAAATGCCCAGTAAACCTCTTGGGCAGAGACCTTATGCAGTTATTTGGTATAGCAGTAGTTCCGACTATGCAGGGTATGGAAGCACAGCGACAGATTGGTACCTTTGCAGTGCAATGGGAGGGTGAAATATTTTATTGGTACAGCCAGGACTTGGTTACAACTGGTCCAGAGCCGGTGACCAAAGAGTTGATGAACGTAGCTATCAGCAAGTTCCCCTCCCTTGACATTGATAAACAGCATTTATTGCACTGTACTCTGTATTATTGTAATACACCAGGACCTGATAAGGAATATGAGCAAGAATTGTTTAGAAATCATGCAAACAGATTGGTATTACATAATCTGTACTGGGACACAGAAGGGAACAGTGTAGTCAGCTGTTCATTGCCCCAAGAGTTCTTTGCACTCTATAAATCTAATCGATTACCACATGTTAGCTTAACTAAGGACAAGAATGTAAAATGGGTAGACTTAGGAGAAAAAGTCACGAGATGGGAAAAACAGACAGAGTTAGAACTGTCAGAACAGGGAAAACAAATGCAGAAGCTGAATTTGATAACTCAGACCCACCCAGCTGTACACTTGCAGTCTAGCAAGGACAGCTGATTAGCTCTCCTATTGAAGGAGGAAGAGAATGCCTTACAGAATATACCAGAAAATCTCTGGTCGACAGGAAAATCAGATGTAGGACTTATTCGTACAGCAGGACCAGTTACTATTATGCCAAAGTCAGCATTTAGACCACAAAAGAGACAGTATCCCTTAAGAAAAGATGCAGAAGTAGGAATCAAACCTATTATAGCAGCTTTACTTAAGGAAGGGGTGCTGGTGGAATCTCCTGATTCACCATGTAACACACCCTTATTTCCTGTTAAGAAAGCGAATGGAGAGTGGCGTATGGTCCAAGATTTACAAGCTGTAAATGACGCAGTAATACCAAGGGCACCTTCGGTGCCAGCCATACACACCCTGGTGAATGATTTAAAACCTCAACAGAAATATTTTTCTGTGGTAGATATCAGCAATGCGTTCTTTTCGATATCGATACACCCTGACAGTCAGCATTGGTTTGCATTCACATTTCAGGGGAAAAGGTATACATATACGTGACTACCACAGGGGTATTGTGAAAGTCCAACAATATTCTCACAAGAAATGGCAAGCAACTTGGCGGGATTTACCCCACCAAGAGGTAGTCAGATTTTGCTTTATGTTGACGATATCCTGCTGGCGCCCCCCACCCAGCAAGATTGTAAAGAAGATACCATTGCGCTATTACAATTTTTAGCCACTGAAGGACATAAAGTAAACAAAAATAAACTGCAGCTTTGGAAAAAACAAGTTAAATACCTAGAATATGTAATATCCAAGGAAGGTAGGACATTAGATGAGGACAGAAAAATAGCGATTTTGCAAGCACCGAAACCCACTACCAAGAAGGAAATGATGTCCTTCCTGGGTACGACTAATTTTTGTTGAAGTTGGATTCCAAACTATGCCTTGGAATCTGCACCATTGACTAACCTGATTTATAAAAAGCCTATGGCAGCACAGTATTTATTACAATGGACACCAGAAGCAGAATCTGCTTTCTGCAAACTGAAACAGTTAATAGCATCCTCATTAGTTTTGGGATTACCAAACTATCATAAACGTTTTTTCCAAACTGTAGATTGTAAGCAAGGTTATATGACATCAGTGTTAACACAGCAGCATGGGGACAAGCAATGCCCTATTGCTTATTATTCATCAAAACTGGACCCAGTGGCATGGTCTTTACCTCACTGTGTAGAAGCAGTAGTTGCAGCTGCAATGGCAATACAGGCTTCGGCCTCAGTAGTGTTGTTCCACCCTCTCACATTGAGAGTGCCTCATGCAGTCACGATTATTTTACTACAAGAAAAGGTAGCATATCTTTACCCTGCTAGGCATCTTTCCTGTATGACTATATTGTTGAGCCAACCTCATATGACAAATGAACGATGTATGACTTTGAACCCTTCTACCTTGCTCCCAACCCCTGCAGATGGCACACCACACAGCTGCCTGCAGGTGATTGAGCAAAAGACACTGCCTAGAAAAGATCTTACAGATGTTCCCTTGGATGATGCTGAGGTGACATACTACGTGGACGGCTCATGCAAAAGGGGTCCTGCAGGACAGAACCTAGTAGGATATGCAGTAGTTTCTGACACAGACATTATAGAAGCAAAATCTTTATCACATAGTTTATCTGCACAGGCAGCAGAATTGATTGCCTTGACACGGGCATGTACCTTAGCAAAGGGTAAATGTGTAAACATTTTTACTGACAGCCAGCACGCTTTTTCTACTGTACATATTTTTGCGCAACAGTGGAAAAATCGAGGAATGATAACATCTACTGGCAAACCAATCAGTCATGCACAATTTATTTTAGATCTTTTAGAATCTATTCAGTTACCTCAGAAAGTAGCTATTTGTAAATGCACAGCTCATACCAAGCAACAGGACAGGATTTCAAAAGGTAATGCGAGAGCTGATACAGCTGCAAAGCAGGCAGCTTCAGAAGTATTTCTTTTGAATGAGGAACTACAACCCTCTGAGATTTTAGACTTAGAAATGTTAAAGGCAATGCAAACACTTACTACGCAAACTGAAAAACAAAGATGGGTAAAACGAGGAGCAATTCTCGAAAAGGGGCTGTACATCTCTAAAGAAGGGAAACCGATATTGCTGTCTAATTTGTTTAGATATGCAGCTTTGTTGAGCCATGGGCAGTGCCATGTTGCAACAGGGGGGATGGTACAGCTGGTGAACCAAGTGTTGACGACGTACGGATTTACAAACTACTCTAAAAAATTTTGTTCGTTATGCCACATCTGTAATAAACATCATGCACAAGGGGCATTAAAGCCCAAGCAAGGGAGTTTCCCCACACCACCGTATCCATTTCATACTATTTGTATGGATTTCATAGAGTTGAATAAATGTGAAAATAAGAAGTATTGTCTTGTCATTGTAGATATGTTTTCCAAATGGGTGGAAGCCTTTCTGACTAAAAATTCAGACGCTACGACTGTAGTCAAAGTTCTTGTTAAAGAAATCATCCCTAGATTCGGCATTCCGGAAAGGATCTACAGTGACAACGGCACACACTTCGTGAATCAGACCATACAGCAGTTAAGTAAACATTTTTGCATTTCTCTAAAGAATCATTGTGCGTATCACCCGCAATCAGCAGGGCTAGTAGAGAGGCATAATGAGATTTTAAAGAGTAAGCTAAGAAAATTAATGATAGAAACACAGAGAAACTGGGTGTACTGTCTGCCCCTGACACTGTTGAGCATGAGAACTGTTCTGAATGCAAAAGGATTGACTCCTTTTGAAAAGCTCTTTGGAAGGGCTTACTATATACCTCAGTGGAAATCTCTCATGCCCGCAGACCAGGAAGCTGACAGTACATTAGCAGAGTATATGCATAATTTGTTAAATTATAAACATTTGTTGCAGTTAAATTCTGTTTCAGATAAAGAACTAACCATACCATCATAAGTGGCAGTGCCCCCTGGAGCGTGGATCTGGCTGAAGATAGTTAAGAAGAAAAATTGGGCATCTCCGAAGTGGGAAGGTCCATATCAAGTGCTTTTGTCAACATCCACTGCAGTCAAAATTGCAGAACGTGCCTCTTGGATCCACTTGATGCACTGTAAATTAGTTAAAAACTTTGAACTGGACAAAAATCTTGTCACATGCCAAGAGCAAAAATAATAGAATCCAGAAAAAACAGGAATGCAGAACAACCCTTTCCTCAGAAGTATTGCATAATCATCCTGTTAACTGTATTAGTGACAATAATTTTTTTGTTGTGGCCTTTTCTTTTCCCAGCCACACAGACTGAACTGAATAAATGTGAAGCGTTACTCATAAACTGGCATCCAAACTTTAATACTTACCAGGCAATTAAATATGTGTATGCTGAGACTTTCAATGTTTCGAATTGCTGGATTTGCACAGCTTTGCTGACAGCATACGGGGGTTATTAATGACTACAGTCCCCCTAGGGGTCAATGAGACCTGGGAGAACTTGATTTATGATACCTCAACCATTACAGCACAAGATAAAATAGCATTGCACTTGTCTGTTCCACAAAAGGGAACTGTGTGTTTTTATTAAAATGATACTGTTCAGGTGGGTTGGAGCAATTGCAATGTGACTGTTTCCTATAGATGTTACACTAAAGGTAACAAAGTAGATCTTTATTGTAATACAAACTATGATTCAATTCTTGGACTGATGCACAAAACACGTTATGAAGTAAAACATAATTCTGTTCTTTATAAACAGCTGTCTATAATTGATAGAAAAATGTTTCATGCAGGGCAAGTGTACATTCATAGCAAGGTTATTACTAAAGTAGAGGATTGTTATATTGTGTGTAGCAAAAAGAAAGGCATACAAATGGTTACCTGAGAATTGGTCCGGCAGTTGTTTTTTGGGTTACCTGGTTCCGGCCATACAACACACTGCAGTTTTGCCTAATGGAAAAATTCGAAATGTCCGAGAAGTCGTCAAGAAACCTGTAAATCCAGTGGGACAAATCGATGCGCGTTGGAAAGACCATCACTCTCTAGGTAAAGGACTGACACACATGGACTTAAGTGTTAGCATTATATCGTGGGCAGGCATATCACCAGCATGAGGAGCAGTGAAATCGATCTGGGAGCTGAGAAAACTGTCAAAACTTCTCGAAGTAATGAGCAACGCAACTTTTTCTTCTCTAGAATTGGTGACTGATGAACTGAATGCTACGAGAACTGTAGTGCTCCAAAACCGCATGGCTCTCGACTTCACCCTAGCGATGAGAGGTGGTACGTGTGCTTTAATCCAAGAAGAATGCTGTTCGTATATTCCTGACCATAAACACGAGATAGACAATCATCTTGAGGTAATTCAGCAAGTGTCGGCCATGACCAAACCAGGCCCAAACCCACTGATGGACTTTTTCCAGAAATGGTTTGGGGGTTGGGGTACCATCCTAATGAACATCCTGATTGCCATTTGTGTAGGTATGCTCCTACTGGGAGTATGTGTTTGTTGTGGTATCCCCTGCATGAAAAGACTGATTAAAGACCTTATAGACATGTCGGTTTCTGAAACCTTATATCAAAGTACTGAGTTTGAAGAACTGTTAAAAGACTAAAAAGCTTTCATAAGTTTAAACTGAATGACTCTAACTGCAAATCCTGAGTGGAAGAGGTTGGGAGAAGAAAACAAACTGTTTATGCTTATTTTGAAAGTAGAATAAAAGTATTAATAGGGGGAAATGTTAGAAAAATATGTATTAATGTGTGTATTAGCAATATGTTTAGTGCATTTAGGAGCTTGAAAAGAGTTAACACATTTATTCTATTTCATACTGCATAAATCTGTATAAACTGCAGTTGCTTTCTGACCTTGTACTGTTAGCTAAAATCTTGCTTGTGCCTTGGAAATTTACTGAGAAGCAGGTGATTTCTGCTTGCGTTAGGAAAATAATGAATAGAACAATACTACTTGTATGAAACTTAGACAAGAAGTTCCGTTGTGCCATGAGAAAATACACAGCTGTAGAAGTTACAGATAATTAGTACAAAGCCTGCTTGAAATTATGAACTGCAATCAGCATTTGCTTGTATCTGTATAAGAAAAGTACCTTGAAAAGTAACACTGTACAATAGATGTTTGTAAATGGATTAATAGTCACCAAGGCCAGGTTGTTTTTCTGAAAAGTTTCTCACAAATCTAGTCATGTCAGCAGAAAATCTGAAGTAACATCTGCTGTAGAACAATGCTAAAAGTTGGGTTTGATTACGTCAGTTTAGAAGGCCATGTCTTGTAAAATAGTATAAGAATGAACATACTTTCTGTTAGTAGTTAGACAAATCCTTGTATTTGTATGTTTTTGTCTCCTTGCTGCAAGTAAATTAAAGTGCCTTAACTGAACCGTACGTGTATTGGTCTTTGAAGTTTTTTCCTTTGACACTAATGCAAAGGGTATACAACTCATTTGGCATCCCTGTCTTACAGCACTCTTCATATGCACTTCTCGGCTTAACCAGACATTTACAAGTATTTTACTTTATTATTACTATATGCTGATGTACATAATTTCCTAATTTTCTCACTTATATTAAATTCCTTCAATATTACCCATAATATTTTACCTCCACTTGCATCAAATGTCTTATTAAAGTCTCCTATCATGATTTTTGCTTCTTTTCTATTCACAATATCATCCACACTTTATGTAACTATCATTAACAATTCTTGACAACCCTTCCTCTTTGTATTATATATATTATCTCTGATTATATTTTACATTTTTGTTCCAAATCACTTTTGTATTATTTTAATAAAGATCATATAATCATTATTCAATACTATCAGTCCCCAGTTCTTAATTGTCTATCTTCCTTCTTCCCATATGAATTTAAATATTCTATAATATACTTCTTCAAACAAAAAACATTCATTCAAATTCTTTAAAAATATTTTTTTCAATCTCTTAAATTTTTTACATTTCGTACCCTATTCCATCTGTTTCTGCAGCCAAATCTGTCCTAATACTTTATCTGGCTCAAATAAAGACATCTTCTTTTTCAACTCCTTGTTCTCTTTTTCTGTTAACTTTTTTACTTCCATGTTTTGTCACTACCTTCTTTTTCTTTAAACATTTCCTTGTACATATTGTACTACACTATTTATAATCTTTTCCTGAGTTCTATTTCTCTTTTTACCTTTTTATTTCTTTCATTATACTACCCTTTTCCTTAACTAACCTATTTGATACATCTTCTCTTTTTCCTTGTTAAAATATCTTTGCTTGTATAACAATTCTTGTATTTTTTCTTGATTTATTATGTCTATTTTTTGTCAAAGTACTTTCTGTCATTATGCTCTAAAACTTCCAATGCATCATTATATGTTCTTTTACATTTTCTTTCTCTACTTTTCTCACGTCATATTGCCACTGTAAAAAAATTATATTTTCCCCTAAATATTATCCACCATTCGGACTGTCTTTATTAAATGGTCTCATAGTAATATGATCTTTCCATAACTGTATTACTGATCTATTTCTTTCTTCATTCTATGCTTTCTCATTTATCCTTTTATTCATTTGCCTATTTTATGTATTCTTTGTTTTCCTTTATATCTAGCCATATTACAAGATGTTCAGAAAATCCTGTTTCAACTCCCTCCCCTTCTCCTATAACTAAACCTTCTGATACTGTAAAATAATCTATTTTGGTTCTATACATACCCCTGTTTGTAAGTTCATTATTTTTGTCCCAACATTTTAACTTACCACATCATCTAATTTATAACATTTTTCTTGTATCATTTCCTTTCTTTTTATTCTTGCCTCTTAAATCATAATTAAAAGTCTCCTGTTATTATAATATACATATTTATCACTTTATAGACTAAAATGTAATGGAATAAGCTTTCCCTTTCATTACAATTAGTTTAATTATATAACCCTATAACTCTATATACTTGTTATTTCCATTCTAAATCTGCAATGGTTAATCTTTCCATTTTGGCTAAAGGTACTGTCTTTACTGATATTTCTGCAGAATGCTGCTATTCTGGAATGTCTCTTATTTCCCAAATTCAAGATTATCTTTCCTCCTCATAGTTTCTCTGTTTATAATCTTTCTTCATTTGTTGTAAATCTTGTGTCTTCTAATATAATTATGTATGCATCACATGAATTACATCACTTCAAAATCCATATTCTTTTTACTATATTCTTAATATTAGTCGTATTTACAGAAATAATTCTAACATTTTTATTTTCCATTTTCCTTAGATTTCTGGTTTCCTTAGTTCATGCCTAACTACTAAGCTAGCTACCTTAATTGGCCATTCTAAGCCTTGCCAAGTTCCCTCCTAAAGATGAGAATCAAACATTGTACACTGTGTCTGTGAGTCATAAACCATAAACATTATACCAAGCACCAACCATTAGCTGTATATATTATTTTTATTCATTTCCTTTTTTTTGTACTTCTCCTTTTAAATTTTTCTGTCTTTTGCTATTAATTTTTTTTCTTTTACTCTCTCCCAGTTTATGTTTTCTTCTTCTTCTTCTTCACTTATTTCAGAGCCTTTTTCTATGTCCTCTTTAATATTTTTTTCTCATATATTTTTTTCTCCTTCTACTACTTCTAAACTTTCTATTTTTTGTTCATTTTTTCTCTTTATTTTTCATTTCTTTACTATTATTTTATTTTTACAGTCCATCCATAAATGCCCAATTTTGTGACATTTATAACATTTCAATTCACATTCTTTTGCATCATGTCCTATTCCCCCATAAACATTTATAACATCCCTATTTCCCTCCACACTTATCATGCATGATATATGTATAACTTTTCTCTTTCTATTTTTAACACAATATTACAGTCTGCAAACCCCCTTTTATCATAAACTTTTACAATGTCCACTACTTCTTTACATAAGGTTTTGACATGTCTTTTCAGAGTCTCTCTTTCCACCTCTGTTCAAACTTGTACAATACATGACTTTTCTTTTTTGTTTCCATGTTAAATGTTTTTATCACATAAAGATTCCATGGGTTACAGTCTTTCTTTTTTATATTCTCCAAGAAAAATTTCCATTGAAAAAGTATAATGTCACAAAATGTCTCTTTGTTAATAAGAATAAATGATCTTATTCTGTGCGCTTTTCCACCCAAAGGAGATATTTAATTATTTCACACTTCATACCTATCCATTTCTTTGCCTTCTTTACTTTGAATCCTTACCAAGTACTTCTGTTTTTCATTTTCTTCTGCCTTTGTCTTTTCTTTTACTCCCTTTTTGCTTCTTTTACTCTCTCTGCATATGTTTTTTCCCATCTTACCGTTATTCTTCAGAATTGTCTCTGCAGCCTCCTTTTGCATTTTCTCCATAGTGACCCCCTCCAGGAAATGTCTCCTTCATTCTCTGTCTCCCTCTGCATCACCACTTCTTTAAAAAAGTTATGCCGCAACCCTCCTGAATGGATGGTAGTAATTACACTTCCATTATTTGCTGACTCATCTCCATCAAAGATTTCTTTGAAACATCTCCTCAGAATTCTGCATGCATTTCCCATTCTTGATATTGGCTTTCTGCTCAATTTCTCTCATCACTCCATTATCCACTTCTCTCTCTATCTGCCTCCCTGTTTCTCTGGTCCACCTGTCTATCTGGAATGGAAACATGAAGTGCTCATGCAAAATATGTCCTACTCAGAACAATGAGTAGTGGAACTTCCCCAATGCCCTGGCCAAATTTCCCCAGGTAGTATAAATACCACTTAAGGTCTCACCTGTAAACAGGATAATATTTTAATGATACTAACCTAGTCAACAAAATATAAGTAAAAAACAAAAATGATGATTATGCTAATTAAGGATCAACTCCTTGTTTCTGAATTGCTGAAGCTGTGTAATGAGAAAGCCCACTAAGCATCATGCTCAATTGCACTTATTGCCATGCACATGCCTGGGTTTCTATAGGCAGCACTGCACATGTGTTGTCCATGCCATTGCTCCATGAGGGGATCTGTACTTCTGTATCTAATCATCTGTAAAAGGAGTTGCTGTAATGCCTGATTTCTTAACAGTATACAGAGGAATTCAGGACTGCCATGTTTTATACTTTGAAGTGCCTTTGTAAACCATAAAAATATAGCACATATATTATTATTGCTTGTCACGTATCATGCATCATTGCCAGTTCTGTGATAAATGCCATAGGTCAAAGTTATTAGTATGACTAAGTATGACTACTAAATTGTATTACTACACTGCGGTGGTGGTGCTGCGGTAGCGTTGTCGCCTCACATTGTCCTGTTCGATTCTCAGCTAAAGTGTCTTCTGTGTGGAGACATGCGTGAATGGGCATACCTTCATTGAAGGTTGTGCATCAGGGCTGGAAACTCGGCATGTAAAAATCTACTGCCAATCATTAGCGGACCGGAGTTCCTCTGTGGCGACCCCTAACCAGGAAAAGCCGAAAGAAACAACATTAAATTGTATTACTGTTTTTTGTATGCATCCCATCATATCTTAGAACAAAAAGTTCAGAATGTTACGGCTATTCTCTTTCATTATGAGGATACCTGGGTGATCACCTGCCCACCACCCCGGTTTGTATTATCACAAAATATCTGTGATCACCTCCACCCCCGGTTTGTATTATCAAAAAATATTTCTGTCAAGGTTTCTGTGCAGACTATAGCATTACACAGGGACATGTGTGTAAAGAACATTTTTGGATGTGTGGACATCTGTGTCGTGGACAAATATTTGTCCATATATTTGTTTCCTTTGGTTATAACATGTGAGTAAAATGTATGTCTCTGCAGCATGCTTTCTCTGTATATATAAATTATTACATATTCCACTAGAGTCCTCTAGTGATTTTTCCAAGTAACTTATCACATTGATCGTCTGTCTTTCAGAATGCCACTAATGATGGCTGTTGGTTCATATCCCCCACTCTGAGATGTGTGCTAACAGGCTTGTTAAATTGAAAACTGTTCATTAGGTTTAATTATATCATAGTCAAAATATAAATCAGCTTTAGTTTTTCATTGTTTTTATTATTTACTCTGCACCATCCCTTTTCTCACTATCTTATTTCATAAATTTATTTTAGTTATTATCTTGTTTTCTCTATTTTACCATTATATGCAGCAGCATCATGGCTTGTACTCATCTTTCTGGCAAGTCGTGTTAGCCCCCCACAAGTGGCAGCAGCACACCACCAGAAACACCCAGCACATCAGATTCCCAGACTGCCACAGTTAACTCCACACATCCTGCCAAACCTGCACCACCTACTTCAGGCAGCCCTGCAGTGGATGATGGAACAGTTTTACCTGCCAATAGCAAAACAGGTGGAGGTCATATCTTTGCCACCAATTGGCTGCTGACAGATATTGTGGGGGAGATTATCAGCAGGAAGTTGGAAGCTCAAATCTTCCAGATGGAGAACCTCATCCGGCAACTTGTTGGGTTTTATTCCTATTCGGCACTGTGTCCACCATCTGTGACAGACCCTGTGGTAACTGTACCCTAATCTCCTACTTGGTCATAGCTGACAAAGATTCCAGTTATGGACACAACATACTATCCTTCCTCTTATTGTTCTCTTCCCTTTTGTGTCCATGCCCACTTCCTGTTTGTTGTTCAACCCTCTCCTCTTCAACATATTCCCTCTTTGTCTGTTGTCTCTTTCACCATTGTATTACCCACCACACACACACATACACACACACACACACTGGGTTATCACATATCCTGTCAGTCATGCCTGCTTTCCTCTACTAAGTAAAAAATCCTCTTACCTTCCTACCATGTCCTTTACCTCCTTCCTTCCTTCCCCATCTTTCTTTCTCCTAATGTATGAAAATAGTACATAAAAAATCAAAAACACCACCATGAACAACTGAATCCTTTAATAAAATGTAGAACAAGTAAAATGAAATAAAACATAATCCCCTGTTTTTTCTTGAACGATAAGCGCTTTCGTAAAACCAATGCCTTCTCATCTTGAGAGCAGATCACCAGGCTTGAATGCGGTTGTTCCTTTATGACCTATATTAAAGAACAGGAGACCCACTATTGGATGAAAAGGAGGAGTGTCTGCTTTTGACAATTTTTATTGTGTCTATAGTTGATTGGATTATGGAGAAGGTGTTAGCTTTACATTGACCCTTGATTGGATGGAAGTGTTTTTTTATTGAGTATTCCCCTATCATATTATACGAACTGAAGAAGGATATTTCCAAAAGCTCTTATCGTTCAAGAAAAAAATGGGGGATTGCATTTTATTTCATTTTACTTGTTCTACTTTCTACATTTTATTAAAGGATTCAGTTGTTCGTGGTGGTGTTTTGGGTATTTTTACATACTGTTTGGGTTGTACCTCATACACCTTTGGCAGCTACAAATATATTTTTTACCTTAATGTATGAAAATAGGGCACCTCCACCATAAAAATTGTTACCAAAATTTCACACCTCCATCCTGCTCATTTTGTAGCTGTTCACCTTCCATTCTGCCCACTAGTTGCTTACCATGTTCATCTTCTTCCTATACTGCCATTTCCAACCTTTAATCTGGTCAAAAATTAGATAAATACATGCTTATGCAAAGTTTTCATGTCACTCAACTTTTTGATTGTATTCTGAAAGCAAGATGCAAAAGCCCTGTCAATGTCCTTGTAAAGCCAACAAGAACTGTCTATTTCTCATTATGTAGTAAAGTGCTTGGTGGCCATGTTCCATATGTACATTTGTATCAGCCTCAGCCAGCACCAGCCAGACACATGCATCATTATATTTTCTGTTTCACATACTGCATAGGATGTGACTGTAAGGATGTGACATATTTCTCTTGCAATGAATTCCATTGCCAGTTATGCATGTGGATGATAGATTAGACCACGAAGATGGTATTATGTTGGCTTGTTGTTAAGTCTCTTATTCTTTCATTCAGCATGTGTGTGTAACCACCAACTGTTGTGTTCTTCCTTGACAGAGCTTTTAGCATTACATCTGTAGCTCAACCTGTGAACAGAGTACTTTTTTTCTGAATGGAGAAGGTTGTGTGTTCAAGTCCCCAGTGGGTTGTGTGCCTTTTTGTCTTTCTTTTATTTCATTCTGTAAGTGAGTAACAATTAACTGTCATGTGTTTCCCTAATGTTATTTTTCATCACTATTTCTACATCTCATTCTGTAAATGATTTGCTTTGCACAATAAAATGGGGAGGGTTGTGGGTTCATGTCCCATTGTGACAGTAAAGTGTTGTTTTTCTGCCATTTGCATTATAGTACAAGTACAGTGATCATACTCCACTGATGTATTACCTGCTTTGGATCTATTTATACTTTTCTGTACTGCACCCATTATCTGTTGTCTTATGTTTTTAATCTTCATTTAGTTTTGCTCCTTAGTTAACAAAACCCACTCGTACCCTTATGTTCAAAAGAGACAGTGCCTGAAAAGAATGGAAAAACAACTCTCTCCTACTCACCTTCAAACATAAAGGTAATGCTGTAATCTTACCAAAAGCCGGCTGACCTTGATAAAAGACATTTCTATCAAAAGCCACTACACAATCCCCACTCCAACCCTAAAAAAGCTTTGGCACAACATCAACAAGCTCTTACATCCTGGTAATCTTTCTACTCCTAACCCCTGTCCTAATAGCTTGGACTTGGATACAGCCATCCTTTTAAACTCCTTTTTCATTGACTCCATCCAAAACCTGACAAAAAAAGACAATACTTCCCACCCCACCACTGATCGCTCTCCTTCTTCCCCCTCTCCCCCTTCCTTTCTTAAGCCCTCCCCTACTGCTTATATTAGATCACTTCTCAGCAAACTTAAACCATGCTCTCCTTCTGTACGCAATCTACCTCCACTTTTCCTAAACCTTGCTGCTAAATCTATTGCCTATCTCATCTCTATTTTAATCAATAGATCTATCCAAGAATGCACAGTTCTTGAAATCTGAAAGAAATTCTATGTCTTACCCCTGCACAAAGGTGGTAACTCCTCTGACCCCTCTAATTACAGGTCTATCACAACACTATCACCCCTATTAAAAATATTGGAAAAAACGCATTCATAAGCAGCTTCTTGATCATCTTATACAGGAAAACCTCTTAACCCCTACCCAACATGATTTTCCCCCATCACAGCACTTCTACAGCACTCATCTCCTTTACTCAGACGACTGCAAAATCTCGTGACAACAACAAGCTAGTCTCCTGTCTTTTCTTGACCTCTCTAAAGCCTTTGATACTGTCTCCCACAAACTATTCTATCTAAGATATCTAGCCTTAATCTCCCCAACTCCACAATTCAATGGTTTAGAGCTACCTTTCCAAAAAATTCTAACCTGTCAGATGGCTGTCTGCCTCCTCCTCTTTCCTTCCTGTTCAAACTAGAGTTCCTCAGAGCTCCATTCTTGGACCCTTACTAATCAATATTTTCACCAATAACGTCTACACATCCTGCCCCCACTCCTCCTTAATACAATATGCCGATGGCTCTACTATTATCTCTTGTTCTCACAATCTCTCCCACCTCCTCACCCATACCCAAGAATCACTCCTCCCAGTGGAACACTGGCTAACCAATAATCAACTCTTACTTAACCCTAAAAAAAATAAACTTTTACTCTTCCTCCCAAAATCTCTGCAACAGCACAAAATTTCCTTCACTGTCACCTCCCTAAATAACACAATTATCTCTGTCGAACTGAATACAAAATTATTAGGTGTTACTATCAATGACCAAATTAAATTTGACCTCCACACTCAGCACACTATCAAAAAAAAAAAACACCAAAAACTAGGGATGCTATACAGGCATAAAAAATATTACATTAATGAAGCCAAACATTCTATTGCTCAGACTTACCTTTTGCCCCCCCCCCCATTTGTACACGGCACCCATCCTCACTAACTTCAATCCAATTTATCCATTTAACTTGAAAACACTTATAACAAAATTGCTAGATATCCTGCCAACCTCCCCTACTGCTCTCACCACAACATAGCTTTAAAAACTGCCATGGCCTGAATTTCAGCAATGCCTACATACTGAACTTCACATCTCTCACTCTGTCCTAAACCGACCCTCCTCCTTTCCTGCTCTCTCAACTCTCCTCCCTCCTTACTCCTCAAAACATACTCTCAGAAGTTCTGACCTTCTCTTCTTAGAAATTCACAAGACAAATAAAAACCCAGGCAAACCTCTCTACAATCACTTCATAGCTAAAGCTTGGAACAAACTACCTCTATGCTTAAAAACTATCTCTAACACTTATAGCTTAAAAAAATCTCTTAAGGATTACCTACTGAAATCTTGGTCCTGGCCTTGTCTGCACCCACTTAATCTACCTTCTCTCCTTCCTCCTTATTTTTCATCCTGAGCTTACCCATAACTATGGGTTACTACTACATTCATTGGGTTTATTTTATTTGGATGTCTGATAACCTTGGTTGTAATCAGTGTTAAAGTCAATTTTGCTATCTAATTGTAAAGTACCTTGTTTTATTATTTAGTTTATTACAATTTTATCTTAATTCTCCACTGAAAATGGGCTTTTGCCCAGTCAAGCTAACCTGGTTAACACATGTCAAATAAATAAATAAATAGTTGACATTAATATCTTTGTGTTTCATATCTACTTATCCATTGTCTTGCTCATTAGTGATTGTGTCCATCCTTCTACCTTAATCTTACTTCTGTTACTACCTTCCAGAAGTTATATTCTCATATGTATATGTACATATATATTACATAAAAAATAATTAGCACGTATGATTCATTAATCTGTATGGCTGCCACATACCTTCTTCTCTACTGCGTGTGGAAAATCCTGCCAAGCACCTTTGTGGTTCGTGCTCAACAAATGAGTATTACAACCTACACTACCTAGCAGAATGCTTGCCAGACTCCCTTAGTGACCATTCTCCAACCTTTCTTTATAGAAAATGCATACACACTCAGAGTAATATCTCCTACAAATGCAGCCATAGTACAAAAAATTTCCCACCCTCCACCTTTAACCTATTACTTCAACAATGTGACTGGTCACCACTTAAACACCCGCAACTAGACCTTGCTTGTCCAATACTTTAACAACACCTACCTTAACATACTTAATAGTCTTGCTCCCACTAGAAAGATTCATCATAGAGCCAAACAACTACCTTGGCTATCAAATGACACCAAACTGCTACTTAAACATACATATAGAGCATGGTCAGTTTACCAGACTACCAAAGATTCATCCAACCTCTTAGCATATAAACAGCTTCGAAATTTAGCTAAGGAACAAATCAAAAAGGACAAACAAACCTACTTCCAAACCAGTCAGCAAAAACACCTAAACAACCCCCAAAAATTGTGGAAAAGTATCAGCTATCTCCTTAGCCCTAGTCATACTCCAACCCCTGCCCCTGTGTCTTCTAACAGCACTGACGCTATATCTACTCAATTCAACTCCCACTTTATTAATTCCATAACCACCCTACTAGGTACTCAGAGCACCCAGCCACTTACCATTCCCAGTCCTACCCAAGACATCCCCAACCCCCTCACTTTTAACCCCATTCAAACTGGCTACATAAAAAAACTTCTAACTAAGCTAAAACCCTGCTGTCTTACTGCTGACCAACTTCCTAATGAATTTCTAAAGATTGTGGCGCCTTCTTTCACCTACCCCATATCTAACTTGATCAACCATTCCATTACAGAGCAGTACATCCCTCTTCTCTGAAAAGTATCACACATCATTCCCCTACACAAAGGTGGTCCATCCAGGGAACTAACCAACTACCGTCAGTTAGCCATCCTCCCCCCCCTCACAAAAATCTTAGAAAAATGCATCCACAAAAAACTCCTATACCATCACCTTAGTCACAACCTGCTATCTAGCTCTCAGCATGGCTTTCAAACTAAACATAGTACTAGCACAGCTATAATATCTTTCACCAACACCATTAATCATCTCCTGGATGATGGTCACTCTGTCTCATCTATCTTTCTCGATATGTCCAAAGCCTTTGACACTGTTTCTCACCAACTACTTCTAGACAAACTCTCATCTTTTGGCCTCACTACTCATCCCTTACCTGGTTTCATAGTTATCTTTCCAATCATCAACAAGCAACTAAAAGGGCAAACTGTCTCTTCCCCTTACTCCCCATCTCAATCGGTGTACCCCAAGGCTCCATTTTGGTCCCCTCCTCTTTACCATATTTATTAAAAACCACAGCTCAGCAACTCAACTGGCCCACATTGTCCAGTACTTATATGCTCAGCCTCCTCACCACAAGAACTTTTGGGACATAAAAAATACCTCTCAGGGCATCAACTCATACTTAACCCAAACAAAACTAAGATTATTTTCTTCAGAAACAAATTATCCAAATCTAGTCAGCCCCCTCTCACAATCCTGTCCTGAAATGGAACCAAACTAAAGCCCATTAACCAGACTAAAATTATAGGTATCACAATAGATGAGAATCTAAAATTTGACAAGCATACTTCTCTGACCATCAAGAAAGTTCCTGCCAAAGTTGTCACCCTCCATAGGGCTAAACTATACCTTACTCAGAGTACCAGATTAGCCACGGCTCAGTCACACCTGCTTTCCACCCTCCTATATGGATCTCAGATGTTCACAAACCTATGTAAGACTGAGCTAAATAACCTAGAATCTTGTTACAACAAAATCGCCATATTTGCCACTAATCAGCCATACGGTACTCACTACTGCACTGCCCTCTCCCAGCTCAACTGGCTACAATTCCCTAATCTTTTGTCACTCAACAAAGTGGCCATGGCCCACAAAATAATCTACCAACCCAGTAACTACCCCACTCTCTATAATCTTGTCCAACCTAGTGCCACTTCCCGGTCCCTCAACTACCACAGAGACTCCCTTTACTCCCACAAAATAGCCAAATTATGGAACACTCTTCCACAGCCCATCACACAAAATCCTCACCACCATAAGTTCAAACAACTCCCAAAGAAC
Organism: Protopterus annectens; assembly: GCF_019279795.1. Lineage (NCBI taxonomy): Eukaryota > Metazoa > Chordata > Ceratodontiformes > Protopteridae > Protopterus > Protopterus annectens. The sequence continues at coordinate 1,729,627,619 of NC_056728.1, forward strand.
TACCTAGCCAAACACTGGAGCTGCTCCTGTCATTCTTAAGGCTAACTTCTTTCTACCTCCCGGTACCTTACCTTATTCTTCTACTTCATCTCCTACTATAATCCCTCAATCACTCTTCAAACTATGCTGACCCATAACAGCTTTCTCACAGTTTAATTAATGGACAAGGATTCTTTGATTCCAGCCATACTGTGCTGACGTATGGAATAGTAATTTATGCCACTGTTTAGATACATCCATACTGTCTCTGAATTTATTCTATGCACACTGTTTTTGTAATTAGTATTCTATATAAGTTTACAACAGCTTCTACTTGAAACTCTGTATGCTTGTCTACACTGTGGATTGTATTCTGGACTGATTACTGTATTATAATAATTATTATTATTGTAACCTTTGTTTAGTGCATGTGGAGCTTTTCTCCTTGGGCCTCTGCTGAAAACGGGCTTCTGGCCCAGTCAGACACTACCCAGTTAACAAATGTAATAAATAAATAATTAAGTAAATAGTGCTGTTTGTGCTCCCCTGCTGCAGTAACATAGCCCTACATGCTCTACCCCCAGTCCTTCTGCAGCCACAGTCCCTGTTTTTAACGAGCTGCTTGTCATGCACATTTGTTTGGCTGCATTCATTGCTGATAAATATCAGGGCTTATCACATGCACAGTAAATAGGCGAGGGCTAGCCAAGATCTCAGTTTTCTGAACCATAGTCCTCGTATAGTTCAATGCTCTAAAACAATTTAAAGAGCCAAGCATTCATTTAAATGCATTAATACCTTTACAGAAAAGTTTCTACAGGACAGAAAATGAAGTCAGGAGATGAAAGAGAAGTATGGCCTTAGAACTGAAAAGAGGGTAGAAAGTTATTAAAGAAGCAAATAAAACAGAAGAAGGGCTAGTGGTTAGTGGAGTGTGTTAGTATACTATTACTAAAGAAAGAAAATGTAAAAGTGAAATTTAATATTCACAATACAGGGAGAGTCCTCTGTTATATAACATTTTTTTTAAAATAACATAAATGAAAAACATTTTTGGTAGCCATAGAAAGAATACTTGACATAAGATGATTAGCACATCTGACTGTTAACTCAGCTGGTAAACCTTAAGGGGGAAAAACAATCTTATACCATCATTAAAATATCTTGATATGCTAGGGTAAGGCAAAGATAAAAGGGTATACAATAACGAAAATAAGATCTTAAGCTAATCTGACCTCCACTGACCTAGAAGAGACTCAAAAGCAAAGCCTCATTGCAAAACCTCCTCCACTCAGTCCTCAGAGGTTGTCTTAGTGCAAGATCTCATTCATAACCAAGCCACCCACCTATGGCATTAACTTAAATTATAATACCAGGTTCTACTACTTGCAGTGACGTTTGCCTAACTACTTCACACAGGGCTGTTTTAAATTAACTTCTGGTGTAAACATTTGTCATCACTTAATAATTTATCTCCTGATCTTAGACCCATACCTCTCAATCTCTTTGTTTAAGAATTTGGGATAGATCAAGACATAACGAGACAAAAGATCAGCATAAAGGAGAGGTTAAAAATCAGGCTTTAAATGTTGCTTTAATTCACTTACAAAGTTAATAGAACAACATGTTTGCTTCAACATGACTTTTTAAAACATTAAAACTTACTGTCTGGCATTATTGACTGACTGTAGTTTACAGCGATTTCCCAGAAAATGGAAAATGTTTGAGGGCCGGTGCAAAATATGAATGAAAATCATAGATGTTCTGAGAGAACAAGATGGCTGCAGTTTTGTAGACACTGCTATTCCTAGCTCTCTCAGAAACCCTGAATAAAAATACAATTCAGAGGACAAGGGAAGGACTGAAAATTGTAAATAATATACAAATTCTCTTCAAGATATCCTGCAGCAACCTTTGACAGGATCCAAAGCATAGTAGCAGATGTACATACTCAGATTAATTGAGATTACAACACATAATTCCTGCCATGTTGTATTAAGGGCCTGTATGATAAAAAGGAATGCAAGAGGCCAACACAATGTCCAAGGAAGAAAACAGCATGGAGACTCTACAAAAACTAAATACTCAGCTTTAGCCTCTCCAGAATAAGATACAACAACAAAACGACAAAAAACATCAAAACAATCTGAAATGGTAAAAACAGCATCTAAAACTAAACTGGATCAACCTGCTAATTTAGAAGACGTCAAATCAGCTCTACAACCTATTCATCAGACAATACAGGGCCTCACCTTACAATTCAAATCCTTTGGAGACTCTTTTAATCAACTTCACTAAAATAAAACTAATAACGTGTTGTTTTCTAAGGATTTATCTATACTGTCATACTTATGTTACACTGGTCATGCACCCTTGTTTCTGGGGCATAAAGTTGTTTTATGGTTGGAAGAGGTTAGGAATAGAATGTAGGTGTTTAAAAGACTACTAGCATGCTAGGATTTTTCTGTTTAGTCTTTGTTTTTAGTAAGGGGAAGCCCAGCTCAGAAATAACCCATTTATTTTAAAAATAAAAAATAAGCTTTGTATCAATAGCAAAATGTATAATCTCCACTGCTAACATCTAAGGTTATTATATATAGTAGGGAAAATGTGGAAGACTGAAAAATGGAATTTAAAGGGGATTCGGTCAAAAGATAAAAGCAACCTATACTTCTCTTACCCAAGTTCAGATATATCCAAGCTACTGAAGGCCATCAACACATTCTCGAAGATGAACAAGAACCTTCCGAATGCTGCTGGTTAAAGTAAAAATCCTTTAATGGATGGATGTCCAGGATACAAAACCACCATAAAAACACTGTTATTACTGTTGAGCGCTTTCGTACACCCTCTTAGGTGAACTTCTTCAGAACAATTAAAAACAATCCAAATGTACTTAAATACCTACACCACATGATTGTCAATTAAATAATGACATACTCCTATAAAAATTTAAGGGAACATACTTCTCCCATTATATTACATAATGTTTCATCTTTAACAAAGGTGCTATAGAGCAACTATCATTTAAGCCAGTGTATACTGTTGCTCTCAATCTGATTTGCAATCTAGTTTCCTTTAGATTTAAATTATCATTTGTCACTTTACACTGCATGTCTTTTTGTATAGAATCAAATCAAAGAATTTGAACCCATGTGTGTTATTCTTTTGAATATGTCTATATAGAGCATTGGTGGATGCCTCTAGCCTGATATCTCTCATATGATCATAGATCCGATCCCTCAGTCTTTTAGAGGTCTTCCCTACATAAACACCTGGGTATTGTTGACATAATGCAACATATACAACATTCACTGAATTACAGTTGTAGTATAATCTAGTGGTATATGTGTAATTCTGAATTGTTACATGGACATTCACAAAAATGTGTGCACAGGACTTGCATGCCCCACATTTAAATGTACCAGTCCTTTTATTTTGATTAACCTGAATGGTATTAGTAGCCTTTTCTAATATTTGCTTAAAGGTGATATCTTTTTTGTATATCACCTTAGGTACTTTTCCTAACTTTTCCATCATATTTGGTTTAGATAAAATTAACCACCAGTTTTTAAAAATAGCATTAGCTATGTACCTAGCATCCAAACTATAGGTAGTAATGAATGCTGTGTTATATCCCTCTTGTTCATGTTCACTTATGGCTTTCACCATCTCACCATGTGTAAGGATTGGTTGAATTAGCCACATTTGTCTTTTTCTGCTGACCTCACCTAAAATATCATGAACAAAACCTTCCGGATAGCCTCTCATAATAAACATATTTACTACTTTTCCACATTCATCCATAAAATTCTTATCATTAGATATTATCTGGGCTAGTCTGATAAACTGGCCCTTAACTATAGCTTTTTTCTGGTGTGTAGGATGATTACTGGTGTAATGCAAATATGTATTAGAAAACATGATAATTTATATTCAGTAACAGCAAATGGTTTTCATATAAAATTGAAATCTAGGTTTAATTGTAACTCGAAGATGGTTGTTTGCCTAGCAACATGTCAGGGTTGTCCTGCATTTTATGTAGGCAAAACAGAGCGTAAACTCCGGGAAAGGATTTATGAACATCAATATGCTATTAATAAGAATAAACAAGACAATGCTTTAGCTAAACATATCCAGTCCTATATGGATCATAGATTTAAATTTTCAGTTATAGACCAGATAAATACAGATGTAAGAGGTGGCCCAGCACCCTTACGTCTGGAAGAATTAGAATTAGCTTGGCAGATTATACTGAATGCCTATAACTATCCTGGATTGAATGAAACATGCTCAATTAGTAGCATTCTTAAGTTAAGGAGTCTTAGACATTGATGTGATGTTTCCTTTATAGAAGGCATTAGGATACATTCACGAAACCTCCATGTAAAACTTAATATGTCTTACTCGGAGGCTGCATTTGAATGGTATGATGTCAGCATTCCATGCATATTCATGAGGGCATGCTGAATCATACCCTAGTCTAACACGGTCTGTGTAGGAAAGTAGGGGGCGTGTCTGATTGCCGAGCACTGCAAAGGGACACGCCCTCAGAAGAGTCAGAGTCCTGATAGTAAACACCCACGAGTGAGTCCGCTGAAATGTCAAGGAACACAACACCACACATCCCCACAGACTAAACCCACTGAAAACGTGTAAAATGTAAAAATAGCAGTTTTATTTTATTTTATTTTTTTTTTATAATTTCCAAAATGTTTGCCGGCATCTGCGCTCGTTTGCGTGGGTATGCCCTTCGCTCAGCCACAGTTAGCAGACATTGAAAAGTATATAAGATCTACATATGCAAATTAAGCCAAGTAGCAATAGCGTAGTGGTAGAGACGTCAGCCAAAGAGGAGGTAGTCACGGTTCTAGCCTCCACAACATCATTCTCCATTTTTATTGAAATAAGTATGAAACAATCCCCTGATATATATATATATATATATATATATATATATATATATATATATATATATATATATATATATATATATGTATATATATAAAACTATAATTTAAGTAAAATGTAATGAAATGGCCCATGTATTTGTGAACAAAACCGACGTAATATATAAAAAAAAGATCATAATTGCCCATAGCTTAACAGCGCTTTAACAAGCTTAATATGAGTGCCCGTAGGTGAGCAGCGCTTTAACAAGCTTAATATCAGTGCCCGTAGGTGAGCAGCACTTTAACAAGCTCAATATGAGTGCCCGTACGTGAGCAGCGCTTTAACAAGCAAAATATGAGTGCCCGTAGGTGAGCAGCGCTTTAACAAGCAAAATATGAGTGCCTGTAGTTCAGCAGTGCTTCACCCAGCTCAATATGAGTGCTTATAGGGAAATAACGCATTACCCAGCGTAAGCTGTTTGTGCAGAGCTGCACAGCGTGCCAACCAGCTTACCGTCGGGCAACGTTGGGCAAGCTGTAGCAAAGTCACCTTTACACAGACACACCTCCTAGCCTGACTAGACAGTTGTAAAATAAAAAAGCAATGACAAGGGTCGAACCTGGGATACTGTGCACCATAGCCAAAGTACTGAACCACTAAGCCATGACAGTTGTACTTAGAAATACAGTATTAGCATACATATAGGAATGAATGAAAATAGAACCATGACAAAGCAGGTTTGCTGTAAGCTGATAAATATCCAAAATGGCCAATCACAGATAAGTGTGGGAAAACTGGCATATATAAGCCCCATAGGTGGGAATACACACCATAACTGATTGTGGTACCCATTTGCAGTCAGCATGGCAGGTGCAGGAGAGGGAAATCGCTTTAAGCACAAAGGTGGGGTGTTGAGGAGTCAGAATATATGGTTTGGCTCCTAGTCCATGATCATGAAGCGCAACTCATGCAGGGCCAGGTTCAATGGGGAGCGTATAAGGCAGAGGCGTGGAACCGGTTGGCACATGATCTCACCAGTGCCACAGGCATTCCGAGGACTGGTGAACAGGTCCATCACCACCATGCGGTCCTGAAGCAATGAAAGGAGGACCAACTGAACCGATGGATCCAGGAGGCCCGCCAAATGCCCAATGCCCCACTACTGATTAAGTATCCATGTAATTAAGTATGTAAGAAATGCTATCCTAGCCTATAGTATGGATAGGTATGTTACAATATTCCTTCATTTATATTACAGCTGCAGTTGTTCGTTCCGCGAATCGGCAAGCCTATGCTGATAGGCTGGCGAGGTTGCGCCACCAGGCAGGTTAGTAATTATTCTGCTGGTATTGTTATAGAATACAAGTGGGAGAGCTTGTAAAAGAGTTCAGTGTTGGAACCCAGTAATAAAGGTCAAATAAGCCTAGAAGAAAGATTCTGCTAGTATTGTAAGATTAGATAAGTGATGCAACCTGGAAAAGAGTATTGCAATCCAGTAATAAAGATTAAACAAGTCTCAAATAGAGTTTCCACCTGTATTGTAATATCAGATAACTGCGTCAGCCTGAAAATGAGTGTTGTAATCAATCAACAAATGATAGACAAGTGTCAAATACATCCTTGTAAATTCTGCCATATGAAAGAAGTGAGTCAACTAGAAAGGATTGTTGTAACCCAGTAATAAATGTTAATAAAGCCTAGAATTAAGTACCATCCTGAAATGTAAATATAAAATAAGTGAGAGAGTGTGAGAAAGAGAGTTTGAAGCTACCAAGTAAGCTGTAATAAGTCTGGAATAAAGGTATACTGCATTCACTACATAATGAAATGAATGAGACAGCCACAACCAAAGAGTGAAATGTCTTTAATAAAGTACAGAACCTGGACGGTGTCCATCCCACAATTTGGATATGTTGCTGTACCCTTGCATTATGGAGACAGTATGGTTGTATGAAATGCTGAACATCCACAGTTGTCTAGACCCATATAAATCAAATGTAGCAGGATGCTTTACCTGAACACAGCCAGATATGAACATATGTGAATAAAAATGGAATGTATATTAATGTAGCAGTAACATCCCCATCACCAACATTCCTAAGGTTACATACAGGAAACTGTACTAATACATGTAGGGGATTTATATCTGCATCTGCTAGGAATGTACAGTATATGTATAGGTAGTTTAAGTTGTTAATGTAATATTTCTCCACCCTACCCTATTTTCACAAATTATGCCATTCCACACCAAACTGGGTATGTAGTTGGCATAATGGTTAAGGTGTTTACCTTAAAGACACAAGGTGCAGGGTTTGATTCTACCATGGGGTAATTGGCTAGGCTTAAAATGGCCCACAAGGGCAGTTAGCCTAGTACTAACCTATGAACCTATGAACCAATTAATTCCCATGGACATTTGTCCTGTTGGTTTATACATATCTGCATGTACATTGATGCATGCGCCCTGTTCACATATCCAAACCTGATGGCCTGTTGCCACCAATCAACCCTGCATGCTGTTGGAATGTCCACTGTTGTTCTAAATATGCATGTGTTATGCTTGCTGCTCAGTGTTCGGAATTCATGTGTGTTTGGTTAATGGGAATACTGATGCATGCTGTTACAACTAATTTTGAATGGTGTTGTTTGTTACTAACCCAAACTACCATAAAATGCTGCTAAACATAGGACAACAGGGAAGGCGGGTTCCAGCGGTCCCACCTCTACAACCTCAACTGGCGAGTGCACCTGGTACCAGTGCCCAGGCTGGGACCTCTCCAGTGGCCCTGTGCCACCTTTGGGTGGAAGCACTGCAGGGGATGGGGCTCGTCCCCCCTCTGCAAGCTTGGACGGAGGAGAGCCTCCACTCACCCTCCATAGGGTCCGGTCTGTGGTGCGTAGTGAGATCAGATGTTCTGTGCTGATCCCCTACGCCAGCTTGAGGCGAGAGTGGTGCAACTCACAGGTGTGCCTGCCCATCCTATCCAGCCTCCAGCACAGCCCCAGCCTGGGCTGTGAAGGCACATTGGTAACTGCCCATGGGTGGGGATCTCAGTTCCACTGTTGCCATCTGTTTGCTCATGGGCTTGCGATATCCAAACATACACCCCGTCAATTGTGTTTACCCCCCACATGTGTCATACTCCACCCCTGTATGTGTCTTGTTTGTCTTGTCTGTTAACCTCCCCAACCTACCTCCCCAAATATACCTACTTCCTGTACCTCACATTCCACTCTCACCTGAAAAAAAAATAAAAAAGGGCACTCTGTTCCCACAAAAAAATATGCCCCATACATAGGTGCCCATTTCGCATACATGTCTGCTGGACATGTAAACTGATAATTACAATTGGCTGTACAACATATGTTGTTGTCCTCATCCCTCTCCCAGGGGTGGAAGGTGTCAAATCTCACTCTAAATTTCTAATATATGCACAGCTGTTGCTGGTAAAGAATTGGGCAGCTATGGGCATTCTCTACATCCTTCCTGCACATCCCAAGCTTGTTTTCCTACTGTCCTACCCTCTTTGTGCCCCCTTTTTCCCTGTTTTCTTTTCTTTAAAAGAAAATAGCGGGGGTGTTAATGGGAGTAAGCACTTTTAAGCAGTAGTCAGCGGGTGTGCGCTTGTGTGCGCTTAGCTAAGCATAGATAAGCATAGCTAAGCATCGCGCAAACTCGCGCAAACCTGCTTACAACTGCTTAAAAGTGCCTTAGTCACTCTGTATGACAAGGCCTGTAATCTGCTCATCAGCAAAATAAAATACCCCTGTCAGTCTCGAACCCCGGACCTTGGAAATACTAGACTGCATGAATTACCACTGAGCCACAGCAGATAGACAAGAACTTGGTGCTGAAAGAAATATATCATGAAATGCAATGAGTGAATGTAAAGGGAAAATAGGAAGGCCATTACACAAAGCTTGTTCTGTGTATCTTTACTGGCAATTCTTCTGGAATTGCATTACATTAGTGTGATAAGAGAAACAGCCATGCTAGTAGGTAATAATGTTACAGTAGCACCTTACAAACCTCACACAGTATCAGAGCAGGATAAACACCGCCATATTTGAATAGGTAAGAGGCCAGACCTCCCAACTGTGACTGGTTTACAGGGCTGTCCCTGATTTGCAAACAAATGTTACCTGTGCCCCACTGACTCCCTGTGAAATGTACTCACAGTAGGCAGAAAGGTGGGAAATCCCACGTAATGGTAACTATCAATAAGTTACAGTAGACACTACTTGCATGTCAGAAATGGTGTAGTAATACATATGCTCAAAATACCCCACAATCACAACTGCAGAATATCTGAAATATATCACGGGTGTATCCCACTGATATGTACCTTTCCCCTGAGGCTTTTCAAATATATACCTGAGAGTATCTGAGGCCTGGAAGTGTCAGAAACACACAGGCATATCAGCCTGTCTGCTGTTAAACACTCTGCTAATAGCTGTAGAATTACTTCCACAAGCATGCCCTTATATAGGAGTACAACACAGAAATATCAAAGGATGTAGCCATCTAACATACTAATGACAGTATAGCATTTCTCAAGCACTGCATGTGCCTGATATTCACAATTGTTAGTACAATATACTTAGTTGTCCTCACCCCTCTCTCAGTTGTGGAAGGTTTCAAATGTCACAGCAAATGTCAAACATATGTACAGCTATTGCAGTTAGAGAAATGTGCAGCTATGGACCTTCCCTACACCCAGCCTGCACATCCCTAGCTGGTGTCCCCACTGACTTCCTGCTTCCCGCTTACAACTGTTTAAAAGTGCCTTATTCACTCTGTATGACAAGGCCCTAGTACTGCTCAGCAGCAAAATAAAATACCTTTGTAAGTGTCAAACCCCAGACCTTGGGCTCACCACCAAGCCACAGCAAACATATAAGAACTTAGTGCTGAAAGAAATATATCATGCATTAAAAGGAGTGAATGTAAATGGAAAATAGGAAAGCCATAGCAACACATTCCAGTAAAGACAAATACCAGGCATTCAAGGAGTGCATGTAAAGGGAAAATAGAAAAGCCAAAGCAACACATTGCAAGAACTACTGTTGTATGCCAGTTAATCCACAAATCCCAAAGGAAAGTACATACTCCCATGTAAACAGTGTTAGCATTAGCAGGTGTGAGTTAACATAGACACTGAGAAGAGTGCACTGGAAGAAGCAACAGTCAGGTTTCAGTACAACATGCATTTCAGTGGCTACAACACAGCCTCAGAAATGAGAGATATACCGACCTTCTGACTGACACAACAGTGTCCACAGCAAACCAGCATGGTCCCCACCTTGCAAAACTGAAAGGCCTACGCCTACCTAACCTATCATTTTATAGCACTGTCCTGAAATCACAGTGAGAACTGCAATTACCACACAGCAGGCTGCATGCAATTACTAAATGCTGGCCACCAATTGGTGCAGAGGCCATCACATGCACAAGTGCAGATACCGACAAAAGCAGCCTGTACTGCCAGTCCACACATGCAATAACATCATTGCAGCAACTGGAGGGAGAGAGAGAGAGAGAGATAGATAGATATAGATATAGATATAGATATAGATATAGATAGAGACAGAGACAGAGACCAAAAAAAAGCCAGCAAGCAAGCCAGCAAGCAGGCCAGCAAGCAAGCCAGCAAGCAAGCCAGCCAGCAAGCCAAAAGAAAAAAGCTGTCAGAGACAAAGGTAATGTAAACTACATAATCTAATAATCTACATACTGTGAACCCTCCTTATGTGTTATCAGTCTGCAGCTATATGTATATGCAGATGTGCATAGGGCAAGGGACATACTGCAACTGTTAGTGAAGGCTGGACATACATATGTAGTTGAAGGTTGCTATGTGCACATATCAATGTAGGTTGTAGTGTGTGGCATTGAAAACAGCATGCAGTGCAGATATATGTCATATGTTGGTGAACTTCTGTGGGACTGAGCCAGTGAGGTCTGCTACACTTATACGGCCTGAGGACAGCATAATGCATTCTGCACAACACTGTGCAATATCATTACAGAATGGTATGTCTCACAACTGTTTCAGAAGTGATATTCCCACCATGAAAGGTGGGCAGTCTATGTGCCTACATGTGCATGTATATGTACAGCAATGGATGTTTAGAAGTGTGTGTATATATATATATATATATATATATATATATATATATATATATATACATAATATATATATCTATATATATATATATATATAAATATCTATATATGTATGTATATACATAATCTATATATATATATATATATATATATATATATATATATATATATACATATAGAGAGGAATGTATAGATAGATAAAGATATATAGACAGATAGATAGATAGATAGATAGATAGATAGATAGATAGATAGATAGATAGAATATGTATATATATATATATATATATATATATATATATATATATATAGATAGATATATAGATATAATAGATACATACATATATAGATATATATGATACATACATATATACAGATATATATGAATGTCTATAGATATGTATATATATATATATATATATATATATATATATATATATATATATATATATATATGGTTATATAGGCGGTGTGTATACATATATATATATATATATATATATATATATATATATATATATATATGTATATATATATATATATATATATATATATATATATATATATATATATATATATATATATGTATATATATATATATATATATATATATATATATATATATATATATATATATATATATATATATATATATATATATATCTAAAGAGAGAGTGAGAGAGGGGGACATGGGGGCAGATGTACTGCAACAGGTGCCTGGTGACTAAGGCATGGACTGAACACCAGTGTTGATACTGCAGTACCATACCCCATTCCAAAACATGTTACCCACTAACTACCACTTAGGTGGTTGCCTGCCTACCACTGGAGGTGCCAGAAGGGAACATGGGACGCAGGTGTAAAATAGCCTCCTGTTTGATATCCACAGTGGCACACTAGTCTTGTAATCCCTGTACATGGTACGTGTCATCACAAAAAGTGTGTCAGCTAAGGAAATGTAAGTCAGTGTGCCCCTCTACACCTCACAATGTCCTATGCAGTATGTACCTCCCATGAGAACTACAACAAGTGGAAAGGCCACAGACATACCTAACAAAGACTGATAATGCACTGAAACACATACCCTATGCAGACTGACTCACAAAACCACAGCTAGAGTTCCTTGCATACTTCCTACACAGAGGTTACCACTGCTGGACATACAGAGTTATGTCACACCCATGCCAGTCGGCCAACCACCATGGCAACACTTCATAATCCGTCCAGCCTACATGACCTAGGGCCCTAATCCTTGTTACCGCACTAAACAGCACATGCTGGAGGTACAGGTTTCTATACACAAATATGCCATACCCTGGACTAAACCACCCAGCATTTACAAACAAGGCTCCTTATTAGTAGATGTAATACATACCCCTGATTAATATTATGAAGATAGGTAATATGCCCTGTGAGTCACCTCTGTGTAACTGTTTCACAGGAGCAAGTAAAATCACATTACATGTGTCCCAAAGGGCAGGGTAGCATATGGCCAGGCTGCCCTAGGCCCAGGGCCAATAGCATAGTACCTACCTATGACACAATGCAGAGACACATGTAATCAGTGCAATACCAGCTATGTGAGGTTGAATGAGTGTGACACTGACTGTGTGCAAGGTCTGTAAAGGTGTGATAGCTTAGCGTGAGTTTGTGTCTGTCATGGTAGTTTGTGTCGTAGGTGTGAGGCCAGAGAAAGATGCATCGGTTATCGGGATGCAAACATAGTAGATTGGCATATGTTGTGCTGTAGTTCCTTGTGTATGACTGTGGTGTCCCATCGTAGGCAGAAGCAATACATGTATGCTCAGTAAGTGGTACTGCTGTTGAATCCAGCTCACATATGAACTGTTGTACTACCTGAAGTTGTAGGCCTAAGCACTACAGTATGGTGTATGTTCACATTCTCTGGTAACACTGTCTGGTGTGTTTCATGTAGTCTGCACAGATTACATACCTCATGCATAGGTATCTGTAAGTAGGGGCACACAGTACTATAAGGTACACAGTTAATGCTCATCTGTGTCGTCATACATTTGTGTGTTGTATGTATGTGTAATATGTGTTTAATGATGCCTGTACCATGGCCGCAATCACATGTGTGTTACAGGGTATGCGTGTGTACCTGGCAGCATGTATACTCTGTGACAGCAGTATGCTGACTATATTAACAACTGTGCACATATTTCAGGTAGGGGTATGGCATCAAAGACTAGGGTGGATTACCGTTTAAACTGTAAATGTGCATTGCATTCATTGCATGGGATGACAATATTCTTCATCCATTAGCTTGATACATACCCCCAGTGTGAGGTTATGCATTGTATCCCAAACAGTGTGCCGAGTGCTGGTGTATACTAGTTTGTTGTATGGAGTGTGGCAGGCACTGTCAGACAGTTGTGGGCTGAGCACTGATATGTGGTATCGAACATGTGTATCCCCTGATAGACAGACAGGTGCTATATATGGCAGTTAAGTGATATCAGTACATTAGAATATTAAGTGTGCCACATGACTTGCTCACATATTTTTCTTTTCCTTCCAGGGTGATTGTGCATCAGCATAACCCACCTTATACAGCAGCAGAGGATCAGGAGGTCCACCAGAGCCTGGTGCAGAATTTCTCTGTGCTGTTTTCCAGGACCAGCCAGAACCAGCATGAGAGGGCTGCACTGTGGCAAGATCTTGTCCATCGGGTAAATGACATAGGCATGCATAACTGGACATATGAGTAGGTACGCCATCACTGCAGTGATTTAGTTAGACATGTCCGGCAGCGTGCGTCTGATATCCACAGACAACAGCTTGCCACAGGTGGTGGGGTACCTATCCACCCCCGCCACCAGTGTGGAGGAGCACCTCCTAAGTGTTGTGTCTCCAGGCCAACAACAACAACATCCACAAACATGTGTCATCATGGAGGCCGGAGCCACCCAGCATGTTGAAATGGAGTGTGCAGGTAACATGCCATATCTGTAGTTGACTGTTCTCTGTACTGGTAGTTTATGCATGTGTGAGATATGTACTGTGTGTGTAGCTGTTAACCTGACTATTCTTCTGCAAGATTGATATTCTGAGCATAATATGTACACCTGTGAAAACCACCTGTTGTACTACTGTACTTTATCATACTCACAGTATCAATGGCACAGTTGTGGCCACTGGCAATCACTGTCATATCTTTGCAGGCCCCTCTGGAGTGACAGCAAGGCAGCCAATCCATGCTGGTGAGTGTGTAATAACAATACTATTGCTAATGACATGTGCATGTCATATGGATGTGTAGTGTGTGCACATGTAACACCTACGCATAATGCATGCTGTGCATGTTTGCTGTGAGACTATGCATATCCCATTATTCTCAGTAGCTGCCTCACTCACATGCAATACACAGAGCATGACACACATGTGTGGCAACACAGTACTGGACATTGTATAAGCATACCTGATACACATGTACACAACACACACATGTTTGGCATAGACACTACACCTTAGCCTGCTACACATGTCCATTTATGACACCTGATGTATGGCCACCCTTCAGTATCCTACTTATCCTCTATGCAGCACACATAATATACCTGAGGGGTAGAGGCCTACCATGTCTTTGTGCAACAGTCTTGAACAAATAATACATTCATGTTAGACAATGCTCACTATTGGCCACCTTACACCCCCATGTAACAAGTGGCTGTGTAATTGTGGATGTAGTCATGTTACTGCACTTCAGGTACAGCATGCTAGCTGCCTGTCTGGCACACATTATTGTTGTTGACTGACCACAAGAAGCATGTTGATCATGGCTCACGTTACTACACCACATCCAGTTCCACTGACCACAAAAGTACACATAGCAGTTATTGCGTAGCACCATCATGTGTTTTGTGTGTGTGTGTGTGTGTGTGTGTGTGTGTGTGTGTGTGTGTGTGTGTGTGTGTGTGTGTGTGTGTGTGTGTGTGCAAATATATGCACCCACATTTTGTAACACTTGCACAACATTGTTATGTCCTTGTACACATTGTGTCCCAGGGTGGAGACAATCACTGCACAACTACACACAACCATCAAGTGCACGTATACTGTTATTAACAAGGGCTGTCTACACTTGCACTGCATGTTCCTGTGCAACGCATAATCAGCATGCTGACACGTGTTCAGTGATGTTTTTTTTGTGATACTGTCACCCACCCTCAAACAGTATTGTGTATGTGTTGGATTGCAGGTGTGCCTGTGTTTGTATCTGCTGTACTGAGGAGTGTGTCTGTGTACCTGTGTGCCTATGTGCATGTGCACCTGTGTGCATGTGTGCATGTGTGCCTGTGTGCATGTGCGCCTGTGTGCATGTGTGCATGTGTGCCTGTGTGCATGTGCACATGTGTGCATGTGTGCATGTGCGTCTGTGTGCAGGTACGCCTGTGTGCATGCGTGCATGTGCGCCTGTGTGCAAGTGTGCCTGTGTGCATGTGCGCCTGTGTGCATGTGTGCATGTGTGCTAACATCGTGTACACATTTGTAAACTGTGTTTCCTATCTTCCTCTCACAGGTTCTGATGTTGCTCTGCTGGAGTGCAGCAGGGAACCTGTAGCCACTGCTGGGGATAGTGATAATGATGATACATGTGTAATGGCACAGGGAGGTGTGACAGGGTCTGTCGTTGGTCAGCCAATCCACAATAAAAAGGATATCCAACGGATCACAGAGACTTAAACACACAGAGTTTATTCGAAAAGTAAACGTAAAGCGCTTTTCGTCGCTCAATATTTGAGCAACTTCTTCAGACAATCAACACTTTGTCTAGTTAGTTATTTATACTCTCATCGCTAAAACCACATGGTTGTGCATCAATTACGGGTTAAGGTGATGGAGTTACATAAACAAATAAAGCAGCAAATAGTGTGTATTAAAAAGATGTATATATACACAGTTAAAAATATGTGTATATTTCTAAAAAAACATAATCAACTCACAAATAATCCTAAAGAAATATATATATGTATGTATACAAAGGAAAACTTAAAAAACAGTGCAATACAGTAAACAAAAACTAATTTGTTGATATAGTCAAACAGTCTACTAGGGCTTCTTAACTAAAATATGCTCCCTGAAGTTTAAATAGTTCTGTTCACAATATTCAAGTAGCAAAGGTTCAATAGGTATGTTTCAAAGTATGAAACCTCATAGAATGTATGTTCCCTTAGGTTTTATATTTTTCATACTTTGTATATGTTTTATATTTTATATTTTATATATTACATTAGTAAAGCTAGGACAACGTTTCAAAATAATCTTAAAACGATATACAGTTGTATAATGTAAACAATCTTGGCTTAATTAGCCTTGTCTTACAAGGTATATTTTGAAAAGTTTTAAAATGTGTATAAAGATATTTATTTTATATAAAAATGTAAATATATATTTAAATTATTAAATTAATTATTAAATCTTGTATGTACACTTCTCATAATGTAAATATAATGTAATATAATATAAAACAAGTCCATAAAGTACGGTAAGCCTGTGACATAGGTAAATATGTTTATTTCCTATTCAAACTCCTTGGTTTTAGTAGACAGCTGATGTTGCAATGGTCATTTAACCCTGGGTAGACAAATGCGTTAGTACGCCATTGCCAAGTTAATTCTCGCTCTTCTAAGAGCAAGTTATAAGGTCCACCCCAATATTCGTCTGAATCTGGTCTAATGCCATAAATTTAAAATTATGGCCTGGATTGGCTAAAATATGTTTAAATAAGGCGTTCTCTACACTTTTTTATTTTGTATAGCATATGTGTGTTCATAAACTCTTTCTTTAAAGTGCCTTTCAGTCTTTCCTATGTAGAAAGCTGGGCATAGTGTACATGAAGCCACGTACACTATAAGTTTAGAGAGACAGTTCAATTTATATTTAACTTTGTATTTTTTGTTTTTAATAGTTGTATATTCTCCAATACACATATGCTTACACATGTTGCAACTTTCACAAATTGTCATGCCTTTCTTCCTACTAATATTATTGACATTATTACCTTCTAAAATGTTTTTCATGTTGTTACCTCTTCTGTATACAATCCTGTTTGTTAGAAATACTCCTGTCTTGTTGAATCAGACTCCAATTTTTAAATAGTAATTTTTTAATGTCACTATCCATATTATATGTTGTTATAAACCTACGTTTAAAAACATTATTAGATTCTGTTACTTTTTCTGAGGTTTCTACTTCCTCTAGTAGGTTGTCCTGATTTTCCACTGTGTCTAAGTCTACACTACTGTCAACAAACTGGTTAAGAATGGGAAGTATAGTACCATTAATTCTTTTACATCTCACTTCCTGAACTATCTCATCTACAAAGTCACTAGGGCAACCTCTCTCACAAAAAAAAGTTGTAAGTAAATCACATTCAAGCTCGAAGTCACTGGTGTAGGTAGTCATACGGGCTGCTCGAATTAACTGGCCTTTCACAATAGCTTTTTTTTGAGAGGTCGGATGAAGGCTAGTATAATGGAGGTACGAGTTGCAGAAAGTTGCTTTTCTATGTATCTTAGAAAAATATTGATTATTGACATGGTCTTTAGATAAATTCACGTCCAGATAATCAATAGATTGTTTTTGAAAGTTGGACGTGAATTTAAAGAACCCAGTAGTGTTATTAAGGTAATATAAAAGTTTTTCTGCTTTTCTGTTGTCTCCTCCAAATAAAATAAAAATATCGTCAAGGAAGCGGGTATAGTACTTGATAAGAGATGTCCATTCAGTATTCTGAAAGATGTATTGATGTTCCCAGTAAGCCATAACTGTATTCGCTAAACTGGCCCCACAAGGTGATCCCATTGCAACACCACATTTTTGCAAGTATAACTTATTATTGAATGTAAAAAAATTATTTGTCAAGATTATGTCAAGTAATGTTATTACAGTAAAAATTTCGTTAGCTGAAGCTCCTTTCTTGATTAGGAATAAATTTACCCACTCTATCGCTTCCAAATTGTTTTGTTTTATTATCTGGTTTGTCTGTTGGTCAGCCAATCGACACAACACAGCAGTCAACCCCATCAATGCACACAGTCATCCTGTCGATACATCCATTGTCACCAATGTCCTTAGCTGAGGGACAGCATACAGTGGGCATTGACCAGGGTAGTGTGGTATCATTTATTTATTTTATTTATTTTACATTTGTTGACCGGGCTAGTCCAGCTGGATGTATGTCCATTTTCAGTGGAGGCCCGGGGAGAAAAGCTCCAATGGTTATTACAAGTTTAAAAAAAAACATAAAAGGATCGAAAGATAAAAGGATGAAAACAAAGATGAAAAGATTATATACAAAAATTGAGTTAGTAGATTGTATACAAAATTGAATTAGTACATGTAAAACACATATAAGAGGAAATAGCAATTACAAGATAAGATTAATAATCAAATAAGTAAATACTTGCAATGCACAAATGATAAAACATAGCATGAGTAACAAACTGACAAACAAATGTGATAGAAATTTTTTTTTTTTTTGTACAGTATATATGAGATTAAAGAGGGGAACAATCAGGATACAGGAAAAAGAGAAGGAAGAAATTATGGTAGTGGAAAGGAAGAAGGAAAGGTCAATCAGGGTTGGTACAAGAACAAAGCCAGTATTTATTAAGATGCATTTCCAGTTGTTTTTTAAATAGTGGAAGAGTGGACAAGGATGAGATATCGGAAGGAAGTTTGTTCCACATTTTTCCAATAGAGTTGGAAAAGAGGCAGTCACCTGCAGAGTTATTGGGTTTGGTAATATTAATCAGCAGTTTGTTTGAAGAACGTAGGTGTTTCAGGTTATTATAAGGAGTAATGAGGTTAGAGAGTATTGGTGTTTTGGATGGTTGATATAGAATTTTGTGAGCTATTAAGAGCTGTTGATAAATAAGCTTGTTAGGAAGTTCAAGCCAACCTAGCTGTTTTAGGTTCAGACAGTGGTGAGTTCTAAAAGGGGATCCTGTAGCAAATCGAGCAATATTATGGTAAGATGTAGCAGGTTTGTTAAGGTTATTTTTAGAAAGATTAGTGTAAATAGGGGAAGCATATAGAAGGATAGAGATAAGGTGAGATCTAGCTAAGGTGGTCCTAGATTCAGGTGTAAGGAAGGGTTTGATTGTATAAAGGGATCCAATCTTTTTGTTAACTGCTTTTATTGTGTTGTTGATGTGAGAATCAAAGTTAAGATTGTTGTCAATAGTTATACCTAGTAGCTTTGTAGTAGAATCAGGAGAAATAAAAGTGTTATCAGTGGCAGTGATAGAGAAATTTAGAGGGGAAGATTTATGGGTAGGTGAAAACAGTAATGATTTGGTTTTCTTGGGGTTGAGAAGTAGGCAACGGTCAGAGAACCACTGTTCAACAGTGTTAAAACCTTTTTGGGTAAGAGACTGGAGTTCAGTTTGAGAGGAAGCAGTGCAGATTATAGTGGAATCATCTGCATATTATATGCAGGTAGCGTTAGGAATAGCTGATTGGAGGTCGTTAATATAGATGGAAAATAGAAGGATAGACCCTTGAGGTACTCCTAAAGAGATAGGAAGGAGATTAGATAGTGTATTTTTCCAACATACTGCTTGCTGACGGTTTTCTAGGTAAGATGTGAACCATGTTAAGGAAGAGGGATGAAGTGCGAGAGATTGTAGTATATGCAGAAGAAGTTTGTGATTAACCATGTCAAAAGCTTTTGATAGGTCTATGAAGAGAGAAGATGATAGATTATTGTTGTTGCGGTAATAGTTGATGGAGTTGGTAAAGGAAAGTAATGCAGTGATGGTGCTGTGGGAAGGTCTAAATCCATGTTGACAGTTTGCAAGTAACTTGTTATGGAGAAGGTGGTTAAGTAGTTGTTTGTGGATACATTTTTCCATGATTTTTAGCTATGGGTGATAGAAGTGCGATAGGACGGAAGTTTGAAAAGTCATTAGAATTGCCCCCTTTATGTAGGGTAATGATGTGAGATATCTTCCATATGGAAGGGAAAATTCCTTCCTTTATAGATCTATTTATTAGGATAGAAATAGGATAGGCAGAGGCTTTGGCTCCTATTTGCAAGAATTCTGCAGGAAGCTTGTCATGAGAGGGGGTGATGGGTCTAAGTTTTTGGAGTAGAGATAAGATAAAGGAGGCAGATACAGGTTGTAAGTGAAGGGGAGGAAGAGTATCTAAAGTGGGTGAGAGTAGTTTAGTATTGTCTGGAGATAGTTGATTTGCAAGAGTTTGGATAGTGTTGGTGAAGAAAGAGTTAAAGTCGTTGGCTGTTTTTGTAGGATTGTCTGGGTCAGAGTCCTGAGGGTTAGGTGTGATTCACTGACCTGGGGAGAGTAGATTATTAATACTAGTCCAGAATTTTTTTGGTTCTTTTTTGGTGGATTGTTGTAATTGCAAGTAATAGTTCTTTTTATCTGTCAGGATAGCTTTTTTTGTGCTGTTTCTAAGCTCTCTAAATTTTTGATGGTCTGTTTGATTCTTAGTAGACTGCCATTTAACCCGAGATTTATTTCTGGGAATGATCTTTTGCTTAGTATCCTTGGTAAGCCAGGAAGCTGTTTTTGCTTTGGTTCTAATGGTCCGACTTGGGGCATGATGATCTAGGATAGATAGGAATGTAGAATTGAAGTATTCTACTGCTTCATTAAGTGGGAGATGTTTAAGTGGGGCCCAATTACATTGTCTAAGTTCAGCCTGAAACTGTTCAGAGTTAAATTGTTTTTTAGAATGTAGTGTTTTGTATGATGTAGATAATGTTAGGTTTGTTTTGTGTCTAATGATATAAGTTAGTGAGTGGTCACTTAGATCATCTGGAAGGGTGCCTGATTGGTAGGTTTGTTGGTGAGTATTAGTAAGAATCCAGTCTAAGGTGGTTTCATTATTGTTGGTTTTATTAGTTCTGCTGGGACTATTAATGAGTTGTTTAAAGCCATAAAGGTTAATATGTGAGGTGGGGTTAGTACTGTTACAGGTATACCAATCTACGTTAAAGTCGCCTAAGACTATTGTTTCTTGAGGGAGGTTGGTAGAGAGCCACAGCATCATTGGCACATGCATCCCCTCACAGCAGCCATGACCAATTCCTGACATGGTACCACACAGGCAGATGTCTAGGGGTTCTTGTGGGAGCATCCGTGGTCGTACTGCCCCTGTCAGACATGCCCACAGAGGTCTTTCAACCTCAGCTATGTTCCAGGCTGTAATGCAGGCACAGGCACGCATGGAACGGTACACCAGACAAGGTCTAAGGGAGCTTAGAGCACATCGCACCGCTATGAATGACACTATGCGTGACGTTGCGGCTGCCATCTGTAATATCAGCGAGGTCATTGATTGACACTGGGGGGACACATTAGATCTCTTCCACAACTACATGTCCAGGAGCCAGGACAGTGCAGGATGGTTGAGGTGTCGACTTGGACGTATGCCACCAACATCATCAGCTGGCAGTCATCGCGGACGACAACAAACCCACAGCCGCTCCCATAGTGCCAGTACTAGCCCCAGCAATGCTGGGTCTGTGCTGTCATTACACCATCCTAGAAGACAATGTGCATGTGGCTCTGGACAGTCCCAGCAGGGACATGTGTCCAGTCAATAACCCACTGCTTCTGATGACAGTACCCAGTCTGGCTTAGTACCTGATACTGTCTGTAGCACCCCTGCCAGGCACAGGTACTGTGTCCATGGCCAGAGACAGTGATCTGTATGACCTGGCAGGTACAGTCTGTGGCTGTCCACAAACACCAGTATATGGCAGCCACGTGGTGGAACTGTGTACAAGCATACACACACACGTAATGCTAACACCTAGGGCTAACACATACACACACACATCGCATCAACATTGCCCCATGTTGTACTGTTGTCCTTCACTAACACACACACACACATACATGTCGATTGGATGTGTCAGTGGCAGACTCTGGCAAGCCAACTACGCACCCTGTGCATATGATGAAACTGTGCCACCTCCTGCCATCTGTAACATTGATGCAGGAACAGGATAGCATGGTGCTGATGCACAGGGTGACTACATAGCACTGTAGTAATAATATCATATTGTTAACAGTACAGTGTAATGATATCGTTGCGGGTATATTTGAGCATGCATTATGCATTAACTATGATTGTCATTGTAGTTTTGTATACACCAGTGTTAATTCCCAAAGTGTACTGTCTGCACATGTGCCATATGGCTGTTGTGTGTTCCTGTGCCTGCATGTGTTGGGGTGTGGACAGTACATGTGTGATGTTTGCAGCACAGAGTTGCAGGTGTACATTTGTGAACAAGGTTAGCATGGAACATGACATGGTTTGACAGTATGCTGTGGGTGATACGGTTTCCAAATGTCAATGGTCTGCATTCTGGTACTATACACAGCCTACATAGCCTGACATTCCGTGGTCATTACATGGTGTCTCCTCAACTGATACACAGATGTAGGAACCTGGTATCAGTGATATCCCTGCAGTACTACACTATACCAGTAGCCATTCTTACTGAGCCCCACACATCCCTGGGAACAATACTCTTTGGCATATAGCAGTCTCACGTACATGTTAGTACACTACAGATATGTCCATCCATGACTGAAAATGCATACAGTGGCCTACAATGCATTCTACACATGACACACCTAACCACCACAAGGGTATCATACAGACAGATACCTGTTGTCCAAGCCATGCTGTATTGCTGTAACGCAACTGTAGCATTGTCACCGGCATGTAGTTAACATAGTATTCCAACAGTACCATGTAGGTGGTAGCACCCATCATGTAGAACTGGTAATGGTGTGTACATGTGGACAAGTGTTATCTTGTCTATCCTGTGATATTTACATTTCCAAAAGTATTCTGCAGTCCCTTGGTGTATTACCTAAGCAAGGTGTCTGTATGCATATCGGCAACAGTTGCCATACACCTACACTGGATGTCCATCACTCACAAACTTTGCTGTGTTTTAACATGTCTGACATATACTCCAGACATGAACCCTCACCCACATTAATCTATCAAAGCTTTCATGGGTGTGTGTCACATAGTTGGCCTAGGACACAGATCACTGCAGTAGCCTGCATTGCCACCAACATACATGTATGGCCTAAGGTCTGGTAAGCTGCGGCACATGCTAGCAAAGGTAACAACTGTAATCATATGAGGCAGGATTCACACATAGGAACTATTAAAGGTCGCAGGTACATATCTGTATGTGGCACACACATACCAGATGTGTGCATTGAAATTACTGTTATAATAATATGTCATACAATAATAAAATCAAAACACACAACACATTGACAAACTGTGCTACAAACACACACATGTCATTTGTTGAATTCAAACCCCTACCTAACTATGTTATGATACTTGAGACAGACACATTAGCACAGCGTGCTATTCGCATTACTGGATCATTTCTATTATCCTGCTGTATTTATAGGGTGCTGACATCATCAGTCTTTCCAAAGAGGAATGTGCATCTTTTAGTGTGTTATCCCAGTCTTCAAAAAGGCCATTCCTTTCGCAGAGAATTGCATACATACACAACCCATTGCCACCTCAAACACACAGCGTTTGCAGGATTCAAACCCCTACCTAACTACGTTATAATACTTGAGAGGGACGCATTAGCGCAGCACGCTATTTGCATTACTGGATCATTTCCCTTCTCCTGCTGTATTTATAGGGTGCTGACATCATCAGTCTTTCCAAAGAGGAATGTACATCTTTTAGTGTGTTATCCCAGTCTTCAAAAAGGCCCTTCTTTTCACAGAGAATTGCATACATACACACCCCTTTGCCACCCCACACACAGCGTTTGCAGGATTCAAACCCCTACCTAATTATGTTATGATACTTGAGAGAGACGCATTAGCGCAGCGTGCTATTCACATTAATGGACGAGTTCTCTTCTCCTGCTGTATTTATAGGGTGCTGACATCATCAGTCTTTCCAAAGAGGAATTTACATCTTTTACTATCCCTCAGTATGGGGGATGACAATATCTGTGCATTAACAGACGCCTAGTTCCGGGTCACATATGCACACTGGCACTGCCAGGTTATGTTCTATACTATGCTTCATGACCACAGGACTTGTAACACACAACACAAGTAGGGGGTGTATCCATATACATCACAGATACACACACTTCTGGGTTGGTACCACTGCACTAAGCATGACAGGCCATACATATACAACTACCATTGTGCAAAACTGCCTTTTGGTTTGGTGTGTAGTTCAGACCAACCCCCCATACCCAGGAACCGCACTCGGCTTTCCTGGGAACAGTGTTGGATATGAAGGTCTTCACACACACCATTATAGTGGTTGACTTCAGGTACATAAATATTGGCTGGGGATACTACTCAGGCCCTCAACAACATCACCCTACAACCACTACAATTTGTGGATCCATGTGCTATGGCACAACCAGTCACCACACCCACAAGGGGGAATACATATTGGACCTGATCATCACCAACATGGGGACTCTATGTTCCACACCAGAGGGAGAACCCTCATTGTTAAGATCAGACCATAAACAACTTTCCCTGGACATATATCCCGTCCCTACCCCCAGCCAAGGAAATCACTGTAAATAATTTCTCAAAAGCAGACTTTGCACTTGTGAAGACTGGGGTGGAATACTTCAAAGGCCCCGTGCTGGAGGATAATACAGTCCAATCTGCAGAATCCTTTACAAACGCATTGTATGAGCATCTGCAGGTATGCATTGATCATGCTATCCCAAATAAAGCCATGACTCCTCCAAAACAGGAGACCTGTCTGGTTGACCCCGGTCATATATAAGCTGTACAACAGAAGGAGGAAGCTACTACATAACAGAGCAATATCCCACAGAGGGAGGACATCGCTGAACAGTATTGGCAAGACACTTCAATCCCTCATATAATCATCACTTGCACATTTTGACAGTGAAATTGACCAGACACTACAGATAATCACAAGGCCTTCTTTAGTTATGTCAGGAATATGTGTGGAAACAACCCAGATATGCTCTGAATTGTTGCATAACAGCACAACATATGCCAAACCTACGGACATAGCCTACACCCTGGCAGACAGAGTCTGCACAAACACCCCCCCCCTTACCCCCCAAGGGTACAGATGCCCATCCCAAATGAATGTAACCTCCCTGACATCACAGATGCACAGGTGAAAGGTGCCCTCTCCACAGCAAATAACACAGCATATGTATGGGACCGGATGGTGTCCCAGGCTGTGTCCTACACGAGCTCTGAGTAGAACTGAACACTCAGATTAAGTCACTGCTCCAACTTAGCCTTACTACAGGATATGTACCCTGAGAGTGGCATACAGATACGGTGCTCCCACTCCACAAAGGTGGTGCCACAACGGACCACAGGAACTATCACCCCATAAGCCTGACTAGTGTGGTAGAAAAAGCTATGGAGCATATTATCATGGAAGTCATAATCAAAAACATTGTGAGCCTCCAGACAGTGGATCATACACAATTCGGCTTTGTTAAGGACAGATCTTGCCTCTTACACATAGTTCATATCTTTGAAATGGTTACTGAAGCCATGGATGAGGGCAAGGTAGTTCACACAGTCTACCTGTACCTTGCAGAAGCTGCAACACAATATCCCAACTCAGGCATCATACATATGCGTACCAGCTTATATATCAACCCCTATATCACTAGATGTATTGCTATCTGCCTCAGGGATGGAACCCTTGTGGTCAGAATTGCAGGTGCCATGTCCAGTTCCAGACCAGTTACAACTGGTGTCTCACTGGGCTCAGTTGTGGGACCTGTCCTGTTCAGTATGTACTTCTCTGAGGTTCAGACTAACATGGGGGGATTATGTCTAACAAATGTCACAGATGATTGCTAACCGGGGGCCATAAGCAACATTGCAGCTGGCACATGCTTCCTCCATAAGGGTCTCACAGAGATGGATGCTTGTTGCCAGAGCCATGGCCTCATGTTAAATGCTAAGACATGCATAGTCATCCCCTTCGGGGAAAACAAAGTGCACACAAATCACCACATAAGTGGTAATGCATTAAGTACAGAAGCTGCATTTACAGATTTGGGGACCGACATAGATCGTAACCTCTACTTTGCTAATCACATTGACAGAGTCATTGCAAAGACCTTTATATAGCCCTCCTTATCACATGGGGGTTTGTATGTAGATAATTGGAGGTCATTGTGGCCCTCTACTAGTCACTCATCAGGCCCATGTTTGACTACAATGGCCCTTTTGGGATGTACCTTACCCAACACCTGCAGCAACTACAGTGTCCACAACAGTACCTCCCCAAGAGGATCATGGGCTACACACAGATGTCCTATGCAGCTCAACTAAAGGATCTCCAGCTCTACTCAGTTGCTTAACGCCTACTCAGAGGAAATCTATGCCTGACGTACACAGCCATGTCAAACCCAGAATTAATGGACATGCTCCACCTCATAACATCCAAGACCCTTAGAGCTACACACTCCAGGGACTTAAACCTCAGCACAAAACTAAATAGGACATTCTGCAGGGACAGATTCATTACCCAGAGGCTCCCCTCACTCTGGAATTGAATCCCAATTAAATTTAGACATAGCCCCTCACCAACCCTCTTCCAGCCAAATCCAGCCGCATGGATGGGAAATTGTCACCCCTGGGATCTCCACTGTATCCCTGCTTGACAGAGGCACAGCAAACTAGCCTTAATGGGTGCCTTCTGTGACCTACTTTACAGAGGCACAGTAGGCTACTCTACTGGGAGGTGGACGCCAAATACACTCTGCCTAGGCTTATGAATTCCCTAGGGAAGACAGCCTAGTTTTGACCTCTGCACCTATGTTTATGTTGGGGGTGCACAATATTTGTTGCTGATACTGTTTGCAGGTCTTTATTGCCGTAGCATTCCCAGTTTCTATGAACAACATGTGTATCTGCGTAACATGTTTGATCATGACAGGGTTCCAGTATATTAATATATGTGTCTGTTGTCATTTAACTGTGTGCACAGGGCAGATTGCTGTTTCGTGGGAGGTTCCTGGCTTAACACATACAACTGCCAGATATGTGTGGCTGACTGCTATACTCAGACATGGCCCAAGTGTGTGAGCATGCCCCATTCAGGCTTTCCATGGTTTGTTGCCTGACATATGTCTCATTTATCTAAGTGTGTGAGCATGCCCAGTGTGACCTTTCCATATGTTGTGATCTGAAGTCCACTACATTTGTGGCTGTGTGTGAACATGACCAATATTGACATTTATACTGTGTGTGTTGGAATTCATGTTGTGTTCTTACTGCCAGACTCCTTTGTGTCATAACTCAACAGGGATTGTGCTGTGCCTGCAGGGTTTCCATGGGATAGTTTGCAAAGACATGCCAACATTCTTTCATACTGGCTGAACGCTGCAATACTGTCATGGTGTACTGGTTCAGTACTTCCACTATGGTGCACAGTATCATGGGTTTGCGTCCCATCACTGCTTTAAATGTTCATACTGAGCAGACCAGACTGGGTAAGGGCCAGTTCGGCAACTATGAGCATGTTGCATTTTGTTCAGCTATGGCCTACTTTAACCAGGCTTGTCCAACATTGCTGTGTATTCACCAACTTGGGTGGACATTGCCAAACATTATTCCACATTGACTACAGTTGCACTAGTTGGTGTGTGTGATTCTGTTCATAGGTTCATACTAGGCTATCTGCCCTAGGGCATTTATAATCCTAGCCAGAGTGTGTTTGGCTTTCAACACACATTTTAAGTGGAGTTTGCCATGACATTTTTCAAGGTTAGTATACTGTGCCTCTGTCTAACAGTGACATAGAAGTGATACCCAGGGTAAACTTACAATCTCCCATCCACTCATCAAGATTCCTCTGGAAGGGAGTCAATGAGGGACTCTGGCTAACCTGGAGTGGGAGTTTACTCAAGAGTGAAGGGAGCCTCTGGGTTATGAATCTGTCACTCCAGCATGTCCTATTTATTTCAGTCCTGAGGTTCAGGTCTCTTGAGCACGTAGCTTGATGGGATTCTGATTTTCCAAGGTGCAGCATGTCCATTGATTCCAGGTTGGACGTGGCTTTATACATCAGGCACAGATCACCTCTTGGCAGGCGGTATGCCACTGAGTGGATCTGCAGTTTCTTTAACCAGGCAGCAAATGGCATGTGTTTGAGCCCTTTGATCCTCCTGGTGAGGTACTTTTGTGGTCTTTCCAGCTGCTGCAGGTGACTGATAAGGTACATCCCACAAGGGGCATTGTACCCAATTATGGGCCTGATGAGGAATGAGTAAAGAGGCACGATGACCTCCCCTGATCTAGATGTGAATACCTTCATGATTAGGTGGGCTATATGCAATGTTTTTCTAAACACTTTGGCCACATGGTTGTTAAATGAGAGATTGCTATCAACTTGGGTCTCCAGGTCCCTTATCACTTCTTCCATACTTAATGGGTTACCACCTATGTGGTAATTTGTCGGCACTTAGTTTTTGCCAAAGGGGATGACTATACACATTTTTTGCGTTTAGCTTGAGGACATGGCTCTGGCACCAGTTGTCTGTTTCTGTGGCCCTTTTGTAGGATGATTGTGTCAGCTGGAGGGTAGATTATAGCGCCCAGTTTGCAGTCATCTGCAAACTTGTTCATCCACAGTCCTTATGTGTTTGCCTGTACCTCCGAGAAATATATACCAAACAAGGGAGGTCCCAGGACTGAGCCTTGTGGGATGCCACTTGTAGCTGGTTTGGGGTCTAACATGGCTTCAGCATTGCTGACCATGTGGATTCTGTCCTTGAGCCCATTTGCAACCCATCTAGTGACATAGGGGTTTATATTGAAGCTGGTGAGCTTATCTATAATGACCAAGTGGGGTATTGTATGGAAGGCTTTTGCAAGGTCCAGGTAGGCTGTGTGGACCACCTTCCCCTCGTCAATGGCCTTGGTGACTGTTTCAAATGACTCAACCAGGTTTAAGAGGCAGGATCTGCCCTTAACAAAGCCAAACTGGGTAGGATCCAGTGTCTGTAGGTCCCCAATATCTTTATTTCTGAGGTCCATGATGATCCTTTCCATAGCTTTGCAGACCAAGCTAGTCAGGCTTCTGGGGCAATAGTTTGCAGTATCCATTGAGGCACCACCTTTGTGGAGAGGGACCACTGCTCTTTGGGTACATATCCTGTGGTAAGGCTGAGATTGAACAGTGGTTTTATGTTTGTGTTCAATTCTTCTTGGGGTTCATGTTGGACACAGCCCAGGACACTGTCTGGTCCCATTGATGCTGTGTGTTTTGCTTTGGAGAGGCTGGCTGTTACCTGAGCATCTGGGATGTCAGGGGGCCAGCACTCTGCTGGGATAGATATTTGCCCTTTTGGTGGGGATGGGGGGGGGTTTGCACTGAACCTGTCAGCTCGGATGTTGGCAATGTCTGTGGGTTTGGTGTATTGTTTGTCATTTTGGACTAATTCTGAGCATATCTGGGAATTCCCACCCAGGTTCCTACCATAACTAAAGAAAGCCTTGTGATTATCCTTAGTGCCTGTACAATTTTTATCTCAAAGATGGCCTTAGACGATTTTATGTGTGGCCGTAGTTTTTCAATAATACTGATCAGAGATGCCTTCCCTTTTTGGGATTGTGCTCTATCATATAGTAGCTTCCTCCTTGTATTGTATGTTTTTTTGGCTGAGGTCCACCAGACAGGATGCCTGCCTTTGGAGTATTAGATCTTGGTTTTATTTGGGATTGCATGATCCATGCATTCCTGAAGGTGTTCATAGAATGCATTTATAAAGGGTTCTGAGGTTTGGGCCATATTTTCCACAGGCACAGGGGCTGTGAAGGATTCCACCTCGGTTTTGAGGAGTGTGACATTTGCTTTAGTGAAAATTTTTCACTGTGGTTTTCTGGCCATGGGCTGGGGTCGGGATGTGAATATCCAGTGAGATTATTCTATGGTCTGATCTTACCAGTGAGGGATACACTTCTGGTCTTGGGCATAGAGTCCCCATGTTGGTGATGATCAGGTCCAGTATGTTTTCCTCTCTTGTGGGAGTGGTAGCAAGTTGTTCCATAGCATTTGAGTTTATAAATTCTAGAAACCTTTGGGCTAGGGTGTTGCAGCTAGGGTAATGCTCCCAGTCTATGTTTGGGTAGTTACAGTTGCCCAATATAATGGTGTTTGGGGAGACCTTCATATTTTCATGTGTTCTCCAGTCAGCCAAGTGTGGTTCCTGGGATTAAGAGGATGGTCTGTAGCAGGCTATGAACTGGAAGGTGGTTTTACCCACTGTTAGCTGCACATGGATAGTCTCTGATGCTTCATGCTGTGCCACCAACCTGGGGGTGTGGGTATCTTTGACAAATATTGATACTCACCCTCCTTTTGTAGTTTGTTCCATGTTTTGCAGCTGT
The DNA here is from genome assembly GCF_019279795.1 of Protopterus annectens. Lineage (NCBI taxonomy): Eukaryota > Metazoa > Chordata > Ceratodontiformes > Protopteridae > Protopterus > Protopterus annectens. Next base: position 1,729,658,051 of record NC_056728.1, read on the forward strand.
AAAGCAAGGTATGAGGTGTAACATGTTAGTGCTAGGGTGCTCTTGGGAGCCTTGAACCAGGTTTCTGTTACTGCATAGATATCAACATTCTCCATGCTGAGGAGAGTTTGGAGTGCATGCATCTTGCAGTTTAGACTTCTGGCATTGAGTAGCATTATTTCTAGTTTCTTATCCCTTGTGATACCTATGGAGGTGGGTTTGTCTTTTGAGCCTTACCTACAAAAGGCACTATGGGGGTGACAAGAGCCTTTGACAATATCCAAAAGGCCACAGGTGACAGGTGAAAGCCATCCCTAGTGAAGCATCATGTCTTGTTGAGCATGTCATCCCAGTCTGACAGGCATTGGATCCCCTTTCACTGACACCAATACTTAAGCCAATTTTTGTAATTGATCATCTTGTCTTCATATTGTGGCATCATGTTTGGTGAGGGTAGGATGATACTCAAGGTCATCAAGTTTGCATATACTACATGGTGGTAAATGCTGTTTAGCACTACCTTACATTGCTTAACACATGGCAATCATGCCTCAGGTGATGCTGCAGGGCTGCCTATGTCGGATGCACATACTACACTCCCTGCACATGTTTGAAAGCAGGTTGTGTCAACTTAGGCATCCCTTTCACTATATGTGGGACTCAGAGAGAGGTATAATTTCCTTGGTTCCTACTGAGCCAGTGTATGTGCTATGCGTTGCCTCTTTGCCAAGGCCAAGGCATACTGGGCACGCCTCCTTCTGCCTACTGGGGCAGGCTCAGGCTGTTCCTCCTCCGAGTCACGCTCTGCCTGTGATGGCCTTGGCAATGGTGGGGGGATGTTTGGCCCAGGCCTATGCTGGTCCTGCTGCAGCTGTTTTTGCAGAATCATATTATGTAGCATAGCACATACCATGATAATTTGGGTACATGTAGTTGGTGAGTATTGCAAGGCTTCACCAGATGTGTCCAGGCACCGGAACCGTGACTTGAGCAACCCAAACACATGCTCAATTACATTTTGTGTTTGTGCAATTGCCTCATTATGGCATTCCTGTTCAGGTGTGTGTGCATTTCTGATGGGTGTCATCAGCCACGGTTCCAGTGCATAGCCAGCATCCCCCACTAAGTGACCATGTGGGATGTCTCCATTGGCAAATGTCTGGTACAGCTGCATCAGATGCCAGATATGGGAATCATGGTAGCTTCCAGGGCAGTCAGCACACACATTCATTATTATGCCCTGGGCATCACACACGACCTGGCAGTTGATGGAGGGGAAGCCCTTGTGGTTAATGTAGGCCCTACCCTGCTCACCGGCTGGTGCTTTGATGCATATATGCGTGCAGTCTATTGCACCCACTACCTCAGGGTATTCTGCTATTTGCTGGAAGAGACTCATATTGCTGGCCAATACCTCACGGGAATTGGGGAAATATACATGATCACCGACATGTGCTGACATGGCATCCAGGAACTGGTGCAGTACCCTGGATGCTGATGCCTGTGATATCCCCATCATATCACCAGTTGGTCTCTGGAAGGTACCTGTTGCTAGTATTCTTAGGCCAACACATACCTTGGTTTCCACTGGGATCGGTTCCCCTCTGTTGGTTCTGTGTGTGAGGCATGGCCTGCACAGCTCAACAATTTGCTGCAGGAGGTCTCTGTCCACTCTATTGCGCTCCACTATCTCCAGCTCATGTAACCCCTGGCAGGTGACCCTGGGCCTGTACACTCTTCTCCGTCTCCTCACTGTGGGTTGTCTGGCAGCATTTGCATTGTCACCACCCTCGGGATGTTGCATATGTTGCCTTATAACAGCAACGGCAGCCCCTAACATTTTTTGTCTGAGTGAAGCTTTTTCAGTTTTCACTTCTAGTAGCTTACTCCAGTATTGCAGTGTCTCTTGAGAGAAACAAACTGCACTGTTGTTTGCAGAGTTTTAAGTGCTGGGCTGAGCTAGTGTTCTGCCTGTGTAATTGCCTGATTCTGATTGTTTTCACCTGCTAGCTCTACTAGTATTCCCTGGTAGCTTCCTACTATTTGTTGTGCTTCCTTTTTCCTTTCTGTTTCCTCAGGGGGGAGTGACGCACATACAAGCGCAAACACGCTCACAGCAGCTCACACATGCACACACATGCTTACATGGACTAAAACTTGCTTATTTGGGTGAAAACGCATGCACACCAGTGCAAACGCATTTACAGGTCTTTAAACAGCCTTATACATGCTTACTCCGGCTTAAACATGCACACTCACGCTTTCACGAGCGCACTCTGTCTTACTTGGGTTTACAGGCATGCACACACATGCATACCTACTCAGCAAGAAACGTTGGTGTTATCCACAGTATACACCTTCCATTTCTTGGCTTTCCCTGGCCTACCTGTTGACACACCTCTTTCCATGATGTCTAACTGACAGCTGACACATGCCACTCTGCTCCTATGAGCTTCACAACTTTCATACATACCCTCCTTGTGATGTCACCTATCTCCTACTCTGTTACTCCCCATATCCTACTCTTACACTCCACTGACGGTGCTCATTTGCTATGTAAAAGTGCGATTCACTATCCTAACGCTTATTTACATAGGATTGCCTACTAATGCTTGGTTACATGTCTTAGACTGGGCTTCTCCCCTTAACAACCCCTACTCGGTGGCCATTTTGTCTTCAGCCTGCTATTCCCTTACATTGTAATTTAACAGTTTTCACAGATTCCACATTTGTGGCTTTTATTTTCTTATTTTATGATTTTTTTTAGCGCACCCTGTTTGTGTGGCGCTGTGCTACACTTAAACATTGGAAATCGCTGAAGAAAAAAAAAGTATTTTTATTTTAATTTTGCATCTGGGAACATTTCCAATGGCCATATATTTGATGCTTCCTCAACCATATGCAACCTTTATTTGGAGCTGACAAGGCTCCATTGTGCTATTTGCAGAACGGTACTCAGTTGTCAACTGAGTACATTTCTGCAGCTAACACGGCTCCTACTCGGACAGGTTTGTGCTTCCTGGATTGCAAATTGACCTCATTTGCATGCCTTTTGCCTGCAAGTGTGGTAATTTGCATATCCCAGCCCTGTCCATGTAGGAGACGTTTTATGAGCTCTCGTACACGCCCCTACAAGCTGTTCCTGGATCGCTCATCAGACATGATGGCTGCATGGAGTCTTACTCTACTCGTACACTCCGTGCTAGCCATCGTGAATCTGGCAGAATGTTTTGTATTTAAACATCTTTAAATATACCTTTAAATATTATTTGAATATTATTGAACATTCAGTACTGTAATTTATAGTTTTCTAATACAGTTCTTAACTAAGTGAGGAATATATACATTATTTATTAATTATATTCTACATTATTACAATATGACAATTTTAGTTTGAAATGTTTATTTAGATTATATTACTGTTTTTACTTTTACAATATGATTTGTTATTACTTATATTATGGTGTAGGTAGTTTAAATTAGTATTTATTTTTAAGCAGGTTAGACGCCTTTAATGAGTGGATAATATGATGGGAACTGTGATTGGCTTAACAGTCATTAATTGTGACTATTTAAATAATGTTTAGCTGTAACTCCAGAATGGGTATTCATGTCAAAAGCCTTGGTGAGGTCAAGATAGACTGTGTAAACTACCTTACCCTCATCTACAGCTTTGGTGACTGCCTCAAAGAAGTTGATCAGGTTCACAAGTCATGATCTGCCTTTCACAGACCCAAACTTGGTGGAGTTCAGAGTTTGGAGGTTACCAATGTATTTGTTTATGAGTTCCATGATAGTACTTTCCATGGCCTTACAGACCAGGGTCGTCAGGCTAATAGGGCGATAGTTCTCAGGATCAGTGGTGGCTCCCCTATGTGGACTGGGATAACTGTTGGTGTGCACCATTCAGTGGGCACAAAGCCTGATGTGAGACTATGATTGAACATGGTGCTTAGGTGGGGAGCCAGGTCATTCTGAAGTTCATGTAAAATGCAGCCTGGGATGTTGTCTGGTCCCATGGATGCTGTGCTTTTGGTTTTAGAGAGTGCAGCTTTTATCTGCATAGATGTGATTACAGGGACTCTGCATTCTTCCTGTATAGATATGGGCCCTTTAGGGGGTGAGAGGGGGGTACGGTTAGCACTGAACCTATCTGTCAGGATGTTGGCAATATCAGTTGGTTCTGTAATTTTCATTATTTTGTGCTGTAACTCAGAGCAGATCTAGGCGTTGCCATTGAGATTCTTGACATAACTATAGAATGCTTTGTGGTTGCCCTTAGAATCAATGGTGATTTTGTTTTCATAGCTAGCTTTGGAGAATCTTATAAGGGATCTCAGCTTCTTACTGAGGCTGACCAGGGAGCTTCTCCACTCATAGGATTTTACTGTCTTTTGCAACAGTTTAATGCACTCGTGTAAGTGTTTATAAAGTGCATCTGTGTAGGATTCAGCAGTCATAACTGTATTGTCCATCTGTATGGGTGCCATGAAGTTCGCCACTTCTGTCTTAAGAAGCATGAAGTTGGCTTTGGAGAAATTTTTTAACGTTGTTTCCTTAATGGTGGGTGGGGGCGGGATGTGGATATCTAGGGTGATTAGCTTATGGTCGGATCTGACCAACGAGGAGTTGACTTCAGGTGTGGCACACCAGTCAGTCATGTTGGTAATGACTGAGTCTAGGATATTGTTGCCTTGGTTGGGGTGTGGATAAGTTGATCCAGGGCATTGGAATTTATGAATTCCCAAAAGCATTGAGCGAAGGAGTTGATACATGAGTAGTTTTCCCAGTTAATGGTTGGGTAGTTGAAATTGCCCATTATTAGGGTCTTTGGCTGAACCCTAATGTTTTCCAGTATATCAAGAAAAGAGGAGTGGGAATCCTGGGGCATGGTTGGGGATCTATAGAAAGCTACAATTTGGATTGCAGTTTTGCCCAGAGTTAGTTGCACTTGGATAACATTGGATGCATTATGCTGTACAACTAGCCTGTAGGTGTGGATATCCTTAATGAATATGGACACACCTCCACCTTTGGTGTTCTGGTCTAGGTTAGATGGCTGAAAAGTGTGGTATGAGTTATAGCCTGGTAATGCAGGGCTGTTCTCTAGAGCCTTGAACCAAGTATCAGTCACTGCACAGATATAGATGTTCTCCATTTTAAGGAGTGCCTTGAGTGAGTGCATTTTGAGATTTAGACTTCTAGCATTGAGTAGCATTACCCCCAGTTTTTGCTTGCCTGTTCCTGTTACGGTGTTGAATTTGTCATTTGACCCTTGCCTAAAAATGGCACTATATGGGTGGTAAGACCCTTAGCCAGTATTTGGAATCCCAGAGGAGACAGGTGCAGGCCATTTCTGGCAAAGCATGATGGTCTGTCGACCATGTCGTCCCAGGCAGACAGATACTGGATCCCCTTAGAATGACACCAGAAGCTTAGCCAATTGTTGAAGTCAATCATTTTGTCCTTGTACTGCAGTATCATTCTGGGTGATGGCAGGATGCTACTCAGGGCTAGGGTCATACCTGCCTGTGCTACAAGATCGGAAAGCTCTTCCATGTCTCTTTTCATGTAGTCCAGGGAGGTACATCTCAGGTCATTCACACCAACATGGACAATGACAGAGTCATATTTGTACTTGTTATGGAGTGACCTGAGTGCATGAGTTATGTGGCAGACACTGGAACCCAACAGGCAGCTGAGAGTAGCCTTCTCCTTGTTTAGCCTGGTGCATGGGACATCAGTGTGCCTGACTTAGAGTCACCTATGACTAGTGTATTGGGTACATTGGTTTGCCTTATGGGCTGTGGTTTATTGCCACACTGAGTCTGTGGGCTATGTGTCATTTGGCTTGTGTTGGGGGTGGAGGTTGCTTGTGTTTCTGCTTTGGAGGTCTCTGTTGCTTGAGCAGATTATTATTGAGAGCGCCCACAAATATTTTTGTGTTTCTATGTGTGGATTTTGGTGATATAGGTTTAGTGGGACTATGTGATGAGTGGGGTGTGGTGCAAGTGTTTACCTTCTCCTCTTGGCTGTCAAGTACAGTCTTGGTTGGAGAAATCTTTACCTCCAGTATCACTAGATAAGTGCATTTTTCACAAGTTGTGGTGTTGGGTGGTAGGAGGAGAGGGTCGTCTGTGTACATGAGGCCATTGCTACATTGCCCCAAGATGACCAGATTCATCAGATAGACAGGAGAGAATGCTGGGTGCTGACCCTTGGACATGCCTGAATAAAAAACTACTTTCCTATAAACAAGTGAGGAAAGTAAGTATAAGAGCTGTTTTTCTCTAAGCAATTGAGGAAAGTACGTACAAAACTGTTTTCCTCTAGGTAAAGAAGAAAGTTGAGTGCTGTAGTAATTTGTAACTTATTTAGTGCTAAGAACAAGTTCTGAACAAGTGCTGAGCAGGAATAAGCAAATTCAAGTGCTAAAATTAAGAATCTGTACCTGGATCTTGTGATAAATAGGCTGCCTAGTGCTTATCACTCCCACCAGAATGCTTCTCTCCAATACAGAAATGCTTGGGGAGGCTCAGAAGCTTACAAACAGTCCTGGATATAGCAAATCTGAATCTGGACTAGACTAGTTACAGGAAAGCTGGGAAACAAGCTCAAACATGTGCTTTTAAACCAGAACGTTGAAAGAGATGGAAAAACTGTCCAAAAGGCCAATAAACTACAATTTCTGGGCCAGAAACCATTCTTGTGGCAGATAGGCTACATAATGCTTACCACCTCCACTGATAAGCTAGAAGGCTTCCCTTTAATACAAAAAGGCTTTGTGGGCTCAGAATCTTACAAACAGTCCTGGTTACAGCAAATCTGTATCTGGACTAGACTAGTTATAGGAAAGGCAGGAAACAAGCTTAGAAAACATTTTTTTTTGGAAAGTGGAAAGGGAGAAAGGAGAAACAGAAGATAATTCAAAATAAAGAACCTAAGTGGCTTGCCCTTCACAAATGTTCTATCCGTATTAGGTAGAATGAGCTAGTGACACTAGACCGGAATAGAGCTGTGATAGAGCTGAACTGATGGGACTGGTAGGAGTGTCTGAAGTCAAAATATGATCTCACTGTACTCGGTTGAGTGAAAAAATGAGATAGAGTGTTCAAACACAAATTTACTGGAGGGGCGGGCAATTCCAAAGCCACCAAGATTAAAAACAGAACAAGAACAAGGAGGGAGGGCGGGAAACTAACTGCAGAGAAAAGAGAGAGAGAGAAAGAGACCACACTATTTTATGAAACAATTAAATAGAAAAATAAATAACTACAGAGAGACACAGACTACAATATTCAATGAAACAATTAAATAGACAGAAAAATAAAATGCAGTACAAGCTTTAACACTGTAAGTGTGTACTTAAGTCAGCTAGTAATGCAGTTGATTGTAGGTATGTAGCAGAAGCCAAACACCTCAGACATTGAGAAGTAATAAATTTAAAGATATGTAACCAACACTTATAAACACAGAGAAACCCTCTAGGCTAAGAGTGTAACACTGAATATCAATGAAGTGAAACATAATAGCCTCCACTTACTGCAGAGAGAGAGAGAGAGAGAGAGAGAGAGAGAGAGAGACCACAGTATTCTATGAAACAATTAAATAGAAAAATAACTAACTACAGAGACACAGGCCACAATATTCAATGAGACAATTAAATAGACAGAAAAATAAAATGCAGTACAATATTTAACACTGCAAGTTTGTACTTAGCTCAGCTAGTAATGCAGTTGATTGTAGGTATGTAGCAGAAGCCAAACAACTCAGATGTTGAGCAGTAATAATAAATAATAAATTCAAAGATATGTGTCTAAAACTTCTAAATACAGAGAAACCCTCTAGGCTAAGAGTTTAACACAGAATATCAATGAAGTGTAAAACAATAGCCCCCATGTACTGCAGAAAGAGAGAGAGAGACCATAGTATTCTATGAAACAATTAAATAGTAGTTAGTACTTAACTCAGCTAGTAATGCAGTTGATTGTAGGTATGTAGCAGAAGCCAAACAACTCAGATATTGAGCTGTAATCATCCTTTGAGAAATAACCTTCCCTGTTAGATTGTTTTATTAGTATTAAACATGAGCACTCAGTTGCATCAGCCATATGTTTTAGCTATATATGGGTATATATATATATATATATAAATATATATATATATATATATATATATATATATATATATATATATATATATATATATCAGCCAAGGGGGTGAATTTTATAGCATGCAGTTGTTCTGGAAAGATTAATTAAGCAACAAGAAAGCCAAATTCTTGCCCTGTCAAGGGACAGAGTATGGCCTTGAGTGATAGAACAGGGACAGTGTGACTGGTGGTGAAAAATCTGGTCTCTATTTTCATAAATATGGCACAAAAATACAGCAAGTCATGGCAGGAGGAGTACACACATGAGATCAAGGACCCAAAGACAATGACTTGACTCTACTTGCTTCTCATTTCAGGTCTTTTGGCAAAACATCTAGAAAAGGAAGCCAGAAGTATATCCTGACTGCAGGCATGGCCTGATAGCTTGAAAACAAACACTGGCTTGTTGAAGGTGGGATCCCAGGCCAAAAGCACTTAAAATGTTTACATGAATATAATAGTTGCAGTAGATCAATTCCCTGTAATGATGGAAATCTAGCCACTGCACAAAAAGACCAGGTAATGGGAGTTGTTGCTTCTCAGATGGCAAGGAGATGAGATATTTCTTTGTTAGGCTACATTTGGTCATGTCTAGCCAATGTCTGCAATTTATATATGGGTAGTCAACAGGATGGGGAGAGGTGGGTAAAGCTGGAAGATTCATTTAGGCAAAAAGCACTGGGAGTACTTCATTCAATGTGTTAATTGTTTGCATGAGTGACTTAACTGCACAAGGGAAAGGAAATGTGTTTATACCAATGATTGAAACTATCATAAAATGATTACATTTTTGACTTGATTATATTCTGGACCTTTAAGGATTGATGAGCTCCAAGATTCTACGTCCCATCTTCTCCCACCTTCATGCTACCACCCATCAGTCTGACAAGCCTGATCTGCAAGGCCATGGAACATATTATCATGGAACTTATAAACAAAGGCATTGCCAACCTTCAAACACTGGACCCCATGCAGTTTGGGTTCATGAAGGGCTGATCTTGTCTCCTGCACCTGATTGACTTTTTTGAATCAGTTTCAAGAGCTGTGGACAAGGGTAAGGTGGTCCACGCAGTCTATCTGGACCTCGCCAAGGCCTTTGACACCACCCCCCCCCACTCTGGAATCATAGATACACTTACTAAGTTGGGCATTAATCCCTACATCACTCAATGGGTTGTCAACTGGTTTACTGACAGAACCCACACTGTAAAAGTAGCCAACTCCAAATCTAGCTCCAGACAAGTGACAAGTGGAGTACCTCAGGGTTCAGTCCTGGGACTGCTGTTGTTTGGCATCTACTTCTCTGAAGTACAGGCCAACACTAAGGGACTCTGGTTAACAAAGTTCTCAGATGACTCCAAACTGGGAGCCATTATTGAATCCCCAAATAATGTGGATATTCTACAAAAGGGCCTTACAGAAACAGATGCTTGGTACCAGAGCCATGGGCTCAAGCTCAATGCCAAGAAATGCATAGTTATCCCCTTTCGGAAAAAATATGTACCCGTGAATTACCACATAGGTGGCAGTACACTAAACACTGAAAGTGTGATAAGAGACTTAGGGACACAGGTGGACAGTGGTCTCACCTTCGATAACCACATCGCCACAACAGTCATTGTCCCACTGTACTCAGCCCTCATTAGACCCATTACAGAATACAACACCCCCCATTTGGTATGTACCTCTAAAGACATCTGCAAAAACTGAAAAGGCTGCAGAAATACCTCACTAAAAGAATCACAGGTCTAAAACAGATGCCCTATGCTGACCATCAAAAATAACTCCACCTATACTTTGTTGCATATCGTCTACTCAGAGGCGATCTCTGCTTAAAATGCAAGGCCATGTAAAACCCAGAGCTGTTGGACATGCTACACTTAAAGAAATCCCAATCCCTCAGAGACACACGCTTCAGGGATCTAAACCTTGTTATCACAATGAAAAAAACATGTTGGAGGGATAGGTTCCTGACTCCTCAGACTCCTCAGACTCTGGAATAGACTGCCCATATATGTCAAGCAGAGCTCTTCTTTGGCCCTTTTAAAAAGGAACCTTGATGATTGGATGGGAGATAGGAAATTCACACCAAGGATCACATCATTCGCCCTGCTAGACAGGGGTCCAGGGAAGTGAATCCTTTGGGAAGAAATAGCCAGCGAATTGTTATGGCTAGGCTTGTATAGGCCCTAGTGCCGATAGCCTAGTACGAATCTATGCTCTTGCCTCAAAAGACAGTAGTGTAAACTTTTATGTCCATCTTGGTCCAGATGGACAAATGCCAGTATATAATTTTCTGGGAATCAGAAAGATGATGGCCTTTTCAGTTTCAGGGAAAAAGATTCTAATGTGTGAATGAACATCAGAGAAAGCTGTAAGAACAAGGTATTCAAATCCAAATTGTCACCTTTAGCCAGGAATCACTTTTGGGGGTTAAACTTACTTTTGCAAGATATAAAGAGCATTATACCTGAACATACCTCTGAACTATACAGATTTTCATGGAATGTGCAGATTTTTGCCTCAAATATTTGGTCTGTTTCTCATAAAATCTATAGTTTTCTGGACAAATTTCAGAGGATTTAAGTCACTATATAATAACCAGATAATGACATATATTTGAGTTTCAGATTTCATATCCTTCAGAAAATGCATGCTAACAGAAATCCTGTTATTCTAGCAGCTTTCTATATTTATAAGAGCAATATTTAAAATCTGTCTCTATTTTTGGGCCTTTGTCTCCCCATTATTTTAGGCTTTGTCCATGTTTCTTGCATTAAGAGGTTGAGAGGTATGTACCTGAAGGGTGTCAGCATAAGCTCATGTGACCAAACATTTGGCATTCACCAGTGTATATGAGTAATATTAGCCCGAGGCATGTTAATTCTACCAATAGTACTGTTGAATACTCACATTTTCTTGTATTTCTCATATTTTTAGGTTCCAGAGTGGCCTGGTTAGTGAGACACTCATTTATCCATTAAGGGGATCATAGGACTAAAGTGAGGAGTTGAAGTGTTTTGGGGACCAAACCAAAGGACATCAGTGTGTGGTAGTTTAACATCAAAAGCATTTGCCAGTTCTATACATTGGGATCTGAGGGCAATCAGGCAAAAGTGGATACAGTATCATATCATTTGGTCTTGGCACAGTCCAATAAAGCATGGACTTGACAGGTAACTTAGTAGTTGGTGACAGTGATCAGGAGACATAACAATAAACTAATCAAGAAAACAGCCTGATATTCCATGTAGATAAAGGTGTAAGAGATAAAAACCTTTATAGAATCTTGGGGTGCACTGGTCAGACATTAGGATGAAACTGTTTAACATCAGTGTGTCAAAACCATTGCATCCAAATGTCTCCTTCTAGTGAACAGTAAGTAGGAAGAGGTAACATTGTGGAGTAAGGCATAAGGAGTAAAGAGGAGGCTGCTAAATTAGACTGCAAGAGACACTAAGTATAGCTACTGTAGAAGTACTAGCCTGCCATGGAGAATGCAGGGGGTGGTATCAAGAAGCACTAGCCTGCCATGGAGAATGCAGGGGGTGGTATAAAGAAGTACTAGCCTGCCATGGAAAATGCATGGGGTTTTATCAAGAAGTACTAGCCTGCCATGGAGAATGCAAGAGGTGGTACCAAGAAGTACTGGCCTGCCACGGAGAATGCAAGGGGTGGTACCAAGAAGTACTGGCCTGCCACGGAGAATGCAAGGGGTGGTACCAAGAAGTACTAGCCTGCCATGGAGAATGAATGGGGTGGTACCAAGAAGTACTAGCCAGCCATGGAGAATGCAGGGGGTGGTACCAAAAAGTACTATCCTACCATGGAGAATGCAGGGGGTGGTACCAAGAAGTACTATCCTACCATGGAGAATGAATGGGGTGGTACCAAGAAGTACTATCCTACCATGGAGAATGCAGGGGGTGGTACCAAGAAGTATGAGCCTGCCATGGAGAATGCAGTGGGTGGTAGCAAGAAGTACTAGCCTGCCATGGAGAATGGCAGGCTAGTACTTCTTCGTACCACAGCTCCTGTATGCAAATTACCCCATTTTCCCGTGAAAACCATCCATATGAGGTGAATTTGTGATCCAGGAAGTTGGCAGCCGGCTGTGCAGGACTAGTGTAGTCTGCAGAAATGTACTTGGTTAGTAACTGAGTACATTTCTGCAAACTACAAAATGGAGCCATGACAGCTCCAAATAAAGGGTATATATTCTGTTGAAAGCATACCAATGGCCAAATATATGGCCATTGGCATGGAAATCAGTTGCCAAAATTAAAAAAAAAACTTTTATTTTTTTTTTAGCCGATTTCGGCTGTTTAAGCATAGGGCAGCGTCACACAAAGGGATCGCTCGAAAATTTAAAAAAAACTGAAATAGGCATTGTATCCAAAATCACTATTTTGCCATTATACTCAATGCCTGGCAGAAGACAATATGACCAGTGAATAGTGGTTGCTACTAGGTAATGCTCAGTGTGGGACTTGTAACTATGCATTAGCAGGCAATCCTATGCAAATGAGGGGGATGATACTGAATCTCAGATTCTCCCTCATGGCTAGCCTGCACCCATAACTGTGTTGGTGCAGGAAGAGCATGGTGCAAGCCTTAGAGCTAGCTGACATCATAGAGGGGTGTGTCAGGCATACTGTAAGCCTACTGGAGCCCTGTGGCTTGGGTTTGCCCTGAGCTTAGCAGAGCTATGCAAGGGTGTGTGTCTGAGGGTGCCTAGCACTCTTTACATTGCCTAAGTGGGTGTATGCACTGCACACCGGGTTTTAAAGGAAATAATTAAAACAGGAAATAGCAGTTCTGTGCACATCTGAGCACTGTGTTTGTGCCGTGTGCCACTGGGCTTAAACAGGAGGGCAATGGGAAGGGAAAACAGCAGCAGAAACGTAATCAAGGAGAACTAGCATAGGTGGCAGGTGAAATGTATCAGAATCAGCCAATTACACAGGCAACAGACCAGCCCAGCACAGCACACCACTATAAACTATGCAAACACCTTTACCTCTGTTTTTTCCCACATACTGTACACCACTGTTGTACACATGTGAAGAAATTTTACCAAACAAAAGCAACAAAATGATAGGGGCTGCAGCAGCTATCATAAATCAACATGTGGAAGAGGCTGAGGGTGGTGAGGATGTGAATGCTGTTTACCAACCCACAATGAGGAGAAGGAAAAGAGTGTATAGACCCAGGGTAACCTACCCGAGGTTACATGAGCTGGAGATAGTGGAGCACTGTAGGGAGAACAGGGACCTCCTACAGCAAATTGTTGAGCTGTGCCGGCCACACCTCACACACAGAACCAACAGAGGGGAACCCATCCCAGTGGATACCAAGACATATGTAGGCTTAAGAATACTAGCCACAGGTACCTTCCAAAGGCCAACTGGGGAAATCATGGGGATCTCACAGGCATCAGCATCCAGGGTACTCCATCAGTTCCTGGACGCCATGCAAGTACATGCTGGTGAGCATGTATATTTCCATAACACCCATGAGGCATTGGCCAGCAATATGCATCTCTTCTACCAAACAGCAGAATACCCTGAGGTAGTGGGTGCTCTAGACTGCACACACATATGCATCAAAGCACCACCCAGTGAGCGGGGTAGGGTCTACATCAACCGCAAGGGCTTCCCCTCCATCAACTGCCAGGTCATGTGCAATGCCCAGGGCATTATAATGAATGTGTGTACTGGCTGCCCTGGAAGCTTTCACTACTCCCACATCTGGCATCTGATGCAGCTGTAACAGAGATTTGCTAATGGGGACATCCCCTTATGGTCACCTAGTTGGGGATGCTGGTTACGCACTGGAGCCATGTCTGATGACACCCATCAGAAATACACACACACCCAAACAACAACTCCATAATGAAGCACACGCACAGACCAGAATCATAATAGAGCATGTGTTTGGGATGCTCACATCATGGTTCTGGTACCTGGACACATCCAGTAGAGCCTTGCAATACTCACCAGCTACATGTACCCAAATTGTCATTGTATGTGCCATGCTACACAGTATGATCCTGCGGAAACATCTGCAGCAGGAACAGCATGTGGCAGGGCCACACAGCCCCCCACCATTGCCAAGGCCTGCACAGGCAAAGAGTGACTCGGAGGAGGAACAACCTGAGCCTGCCCCAGTAGGCATAAGGAGGCATGCCCAATATACCCAGGCCTTGACAAAGAGGCAACGCATAGCACATATACTGACACAGTGGGGACCCAGGGAATGACACCTCTCTCTGACTCGCACATACAGTAAAAGGGATGCCAAACATGACACTGTCTGTGCTTGACCATGTATAGGGAGTGTACTATGTACATCCCACATAGTCAGCCCTCCAGCACCATCCTCAATACTGGGACAGCCATAAGGTTAGTCACTCTTCCTACCAATTGCTCAATGGAGCAGTATGTGTTGTTACTTGCATCTATGGTATGGATGTGAGCATGCAAGGGAATCAGGTGGCTGAATGGGATGCCAGCAGATAGTAGATACCTATAGTGGCAACATGAGATCTGTAACTAATACTGGTGTCACCATAGTAGCCAGTACTAGACAAGGTGACAAAACACACTGCAGGAAATGTGCTGGGACACATGTGTGTCCATAGGACACACACATGCCAGTCAGGGAGGCTCACATACCCAACAACAGTCTCAGCCAGCAGGACAGGCATAGATGAACACAAACAAAGACCATACTAAGGCCTCTTACTGATGGCTATGGACCCCCCCCCCAGACCTACACATTCAGACTACAACAGGTCAGGCAGTGGGGTATTATTTCTGAAGGGTAAGAAGTCAGAAACTGAAATGTAGGTCAATCAATCCTAAGACCTGTAGTACACTGATATGCCTCTAGTCAGCATGATAGGTTAGAATACATAATGAAATGGAGCACCTGAAATACCAGTACAGTCATAGCAAATGTGTACAAGTGTCAGATGTGCCCCCCAAATCTATGTAGAACTGTAGTAACAGTCAGATGTGCCCCCCCCAAATCTATGTAGAACTGTAGTAACAGTCAGGTGTGCCCCCCCAATCCTATGTAGAAATGTAGTAACAGTCAGCCCCCCCCAAGTCCTATGTAGAAATGTAGTAACAGTCAGATGTGTCCCCCCAATCCTTTTTAGAAATGTAGTAACAGTCAGGTGTGCCCCCCAGTCCTATGTGGAAATGTAGTAACAGTCAAGTCTGCTCCCCCAATCCTATGTAGAAATGTAGAAAGAGTCAGGTGTGCTCCCCCAATCCTATGTAGAAATGTAGTAACAGACAGGTGTGCCCCCAATCCTATGTAGAAATGTAGTAACAGTCAGGTGTGCTCCCCCAATCCTATGTAGAAATGTAGTAACAGTCAGGTGTGCCCCCCAATCCTATGTAGAAATGTAGTAACATGTATGCATAGGTATAATAACAGTGGAGCAGAGATTACCTGAGCTGGACAATGTAGCAGGGTAGATTGTAGCATCTGTGCAATATGCAGGGCTCTGTGTGTTAGGGTGATGTGTGTCATATATTGTGAGAGTGGTAAGTATTTATACATGGTGAGGTTTGTCCTGGTGGCCATTGCCTAGTACTGCTGATGACAGGGCCAAGTTCTCATGCTATGGAAACCCCCCCAGACCTACACATTCAGACTACAACAGGTCAGGCAGTGGGATGTTATTTCTGAAGGGTGAGAAGTCAGAAACTGAAATGTAGGTCAATCAATCCTAAGACCTGTAGTACACTGATATGCCTCTAGTCAGCATGATAGGTTAGAATACAGAATGAAATGGAGTACCTGAAATACCAGTATAGTCATAGCAAATGTGTACAAGTGTCAGATGTGCCCCCCAAATCTATGCAGAACTGTAGTAACAGTCAGGTGTGTCCCCCCAATCCTATGTAGAAATGTAGTAACAGTCAGGTCCCTCCAGTCCTATGTAGAAATGTAGTAACAGTCAGATGTGTCCCCCCAATCCTTTTTAGAAATGTAGTAACAGTCAGGTGTGCCCCCCAGTCCTATGTAGAAATGTAGTAACAGTCAAGTGTGCTCCCCCAATCCTATGTAGAAATGTAGTAACAGTCAGGTGTGCTCCCCCAATCCTATGTAGAAATGTAGTAACACTCAGGTGTGCCCCCAATCCTATGTAGAAATGTAGTAACAGTCAAGTGTGCTCCCCCAATCCTATGTAGAAATGTAGTAACAGTCAGGTGTACTCCCCCCAATCCTATGTAGAAATGTAGTAAGTCAGGTGTGCCCCCAATCCTATGTAGAAATGTAGTAGCAGTCAGGTGTGCCCCCCAATCCTATGTAGAAATGTAGTAACATGTATGCGTAGGTATAATAACAGTGGAGCACAGATTACCTGAGCTGGACAATGCAGCAGGGTAGATTGTAGCATCGGTGTAATATGCAGGGCTCTGTGTGCTAGGGTGATGTGTGTCATATATTGTGTGAGAGTGGTAAGTATTTATACATGGTGAGGTTTGTCCTGGTGGCCATTGCCCAGTACTGCTGATGACAGGGCCAAGTTCTCACAACTGTAGTGCCAAACACAATGTTTACCAGCAAAACACATTCCAGCAGTAAGCCATAATAAATGTTTGGAAGTAATATGTGTCACCATCTGAAAGATGGACATGGCATGAATGTGGTTCCAGACATACAAGCAGTACACAGGGGGAAGTACCCCAGGCAGACAGTGTATAATATATAACTGTCAAATGGACACACCCTTGGAATTGTACATACAGGTTAGAAGCACATTATTTGGACTTGTAGTAGGGGTACCAATGTCGTCTGGCCAAACACTGGAAAACCACAAAGGTCATAGGTATGAAGTATTGAGAAACAGCTGATGTCCCTGCACAAGCAAGCATAAGTGGAATGCCCCATACATATCTTTGAGTCAGATGCAAGTAGAGTCCATAGCACACATGCACCCAGCTCACCCCACCACCACCCACAGATACCTCCCCAGTCTTATCCCTGCTGTTGCGAATGAGTACAATATGACCCCCACCTCTGTATGGCAATAGATAAAGAATGCAGCTTGCAGAACAGGTGCCCCATGCAGGTGTGTCCCTAACTGTAAGCAGTACCCTGTCAGCATCCACACCACTGGATCAATAATGACAGAAAGTATTGGCATGAACACCTTGCACACCTACCCTGTCATCCCAGGGGAATATACTGTATTGTAGTCTGGGACTGTAGAAGTGACAGACTGCAACGGTCTGCTACAGCTGACCTGCATCACTACCAAATAGCCTAAAGTCCTCTGCCAAAGGCCTGTGTCTCACCCATACTGCCAATGTATGTTATGTCATGGACAGCCAAATAATAACATAACACAGTCCACAGAACCCAAACGCAAGGCCATGTGGACAAATCTCAGTAACATGTCCAACAGGTCCTACTGCATGAACTGTGGACCAATACCAAATTACTGCTGGGGTGAGGAGATAACTATTTGAAACATATCAGATAATGTTTGCATAATGTATGGAAGAGGAGAGATTATAGAGTAGGAGCATGGGCGGCATGGAGTGTGTGAAGTCCAAAACTCAGCCATGTGCACATACTATCCCTGGCTGCAAATGCAAGAATGGGTGGTGACAAACCTGCTCATAAACCACAATGTGAATGGGTAATGTCCAGAATTATGACCCCCTGCCTCTGGGTAACCTGTGTGAATCTGTACAGCTGTGAGGTATGGCCACAGCCCGGTGTATGCAGCTTCCCCTCCAGAATGGCATGATTGTGCAAGAATATGTAGGCTGCTGACTGCAATACTGGACACAGCTGCATTCACCCTGTGTTCTCCAGGAAATCACTGCAAGCAAATATGTATACCTGACAGTACTTGATGATATAAAACATCACAGTGTAAAACAGTACATATGTCTGAATATCTCTGCTAACACCAGGACCATGTAGCAAAAGCAGCACAAACCCAATTACCTACAGTAACCAATATCCTTTGCCCATTTTGACCCCATATTGTCAACTGATCTACAGATATCCCACAGAAACAGTATGCTAGCTGTACGTGTAGAACACAAAAGTCTGCACTGGAGTACAATCTACCTGGAATTGATTTACACATTCAATAAAGAGGGTCATACTGTGCATGCTCCCACACTTAGAGAAATGAAGGCCATGTCAGACAACAAAATACTGAAAGGTCATACTGGGCATGCTCACACACTTAAAGAAATGAAGCCCATGTCTGGCAACAGCAGTGGACCACACATATCTGACAGTCGCAGTTGTTAGTGCATACACTCCTCAGTACACACCAGTCATGCTTTGCACACACATTGGATAGGAATACATCCAAGGACAACACACTATAATAGGCCAAAATACACATACATAGATGTGTGGAAGAGAGTGACAGTGACAAAGAGCATCCCATCATGAGGCCTGTCCCACCCAGCACACATCCAATTGGCTAAAACCACATGATGTGCAAATGTCAATCACAGTAGACATTTGCATCTGATATCCCGCAGCACTATAGTGTCTGTGGTGCTTGTGCTGTGTAACATGACTGTACCTGTGGAATATAAACCTGTGTGTGCCTGAGTGTTGTGTGTTGGCCTCTAGATGAATGGGTTATAGCCCATGCACACTCACTGCACTCCAAATTGCCCTACGATGGCAAGCCTGCTGATGTCTTCACCTTGAAATAAACCTTTGGGGAAGTAGTAGCCCAGTACTCTCCGTAGCATGTCCTATAACTGCGTAATGCTGTAGTGTGATGTACTAGTTAATTAGGAGCTCTAATTCCAGATGTGACACCTGTGTGTGTGTGTTTGTGTAGAGAACAGTGCTTTTTAGGCCAGTCACACTCAGTACAATTTCAAATGCCCTACTTTGGCAGGGCTGCTGATGTCATTCACTTTGAAATACACCTTTGGGGAAAAAGTATCCCAGTGCTCTCAGTGGCACGTCCTATAACTGCGTAATGCTGTAACGTGATATATTAGTTAGGTAGGAGTTCTATTCCCAAACATAGCAAGCGTAAATGGTTGTGTGTTTGTCAGTGTAAGAATCAATGCTTTTTAGGCCAGTCAGAGGATGGACAGGATTAGGAATAAGTATATTAGAGGGTCAGCCCAGGTTGGAAGGTTTGGAGACAAAGCCAGAAAGGCAAGATTACATTGGTTTGGACATGTGCTGTGGAGGGATGCAGGGTATATTGGGAAAATGATGCTAAGGATGAAGCTGCCAGGTAACAGGAAAAGAGGAAGGCCTAAGATAAGGTTTATGGATGTGGTGAGAGAGGACATGCAGGTGGTTGGTGTGTCAGAGCAAGATGCAGAGGACAGGAGGAAATGAAAACAGTTGATCTGCTGTGGTGACCCCTAACGGGAGCAGCCGAAAGTAGAAGAAGAAGAAATTCACTACAATTTTAAATGCCTGACTTTGGCAGGGCTGCTGATATAATTCACTTTGAAATACACCTTTGGGGAAAAGTAACCCAGTAATTTCTGTGGCACGTTCTATAACTGAGTAATGCAGTAGTGTGATATACTAGATAGGTAGGATTTCTATTCTCAGACATGGCAAGTGTAGCAGTTTGTTTGTCTGTGTAGGGATCAATGCTTTTGAGGCCATTCACAGTCACTACAACCTCCATTGCCCTACTTTGGCAAGCCTGCTGATGTCATTCACTTTGAAATACAACTTTGTGGAAGGAGTAGCCCAGAAATCTCTGTGGTGCATCCTATAACTGCATAATGCTGTAGTATAATATACTATTTAGTTAGGAGTTCTATTCCCAGACATGGCAAGTGTAGGTGTTTGTCTGTGTAGGGAGCAATGCTCTTGAGATCATTCACAGTCACTACAACCTCCATTGCCCTTCTTTGGCAAGCCTGCTGATGTCATTCACTTTGAAATATACCTTTGGGGGAAAAGTAGCTCAATAATCTCCATGGCGCGTGCTATAACTGCATAATACTGTAGTGTGATATACTAGTTAGGTAGGAGTTCTAATCCCAGACATGGCAACTGTGAGAATTGGTGTGTGTGTGTGTGTGTGTGTGTGTGTGTGTGTGTGTGTGTGTGTGTGTGTCATTCGTATCCTATGTGTAGGTGGCTGTGAGTGTGTAACAACTGGACTCATTGTGGAGTGGGTTTTGCAAAATTCTTATATGGTGGGACTATTATATGTCACAATGTCCACCTTACAAGGATGACAGATGTCAAACAGCAGAGAGGCTGAGGTAAACAATCCTTACCCCTACATGTGACATCCAGGCCTGGCAAACAATATAAGCAACCATTGTATTACCCAGAGAACACTCTCAATCCATGTCTCATATACAAACACACTCGGCTAGACAACAGCCACTATGGTGGTAGTTCCCTGCATATTGCCCACAGATAGAAACCATGGTGTGATTGTAGTGGACTACAGATTGCATGGCACCCTGTCCCATCCCTACAACTGGCACATAATTACATGCAGTGCTCATTCACTATGTTCCCCACTGGATGCTTGCAACAACTGTAACCCACAAAAGACATATCATGCCTTATACACATGCTCTCTATGTACAGATGCCACTGACACCAGGAAATACCTGTATTATGCTGTCAGTGTAGGTGCAGGGTCCACCGGGTCTCCATTGCCAGTTTTCACCACATGAGGCCAGGAATGGCACATCTGACGATAAAAATCTGTGTACACAACATGCCCCAGACACCCCAGGTACACTTTCACATGTCACAGAACATGTGTGTGGGATGTGTGCACATCCCAGACACCATCCATGTCATGTACTATAGAACACATACATGAAAAGCATTGCACAGCACTGGCCACCCACAATAGTAACCCAGATGACTGGATGGTGAATACAATACCCACCTGTGTGGGCCAATCCAGACACTACACCCCTGAGCCACACAGCAGACCATTGTCATGTGGCCTGATGCCAAGGTATACCCTTTACCTAGCCTTGTACAGCCTTCTGGCACAGTCAACTACTACACACCTGTGAAGCAATGCACCCATGCATGTCAGTAATGGCAACTTGTGTCTGTGTGTGTGTGGAGTATAGTGATTTGGATGCCATTCACACTCACTACATCTCCCATTGGCCTACTGAAACATGCCTTCTGATGTCAGACACCCTGGCATACCCTTTGCCCATATATCATCCTGATAACCCCTGTGGTGCATGTGATACCTGCGTTTTACTGTATTGTGGCAAACTAGCTAGTTAGGAAGTCTAAGCCTGACCGTGCCAACAGTGATAATGTGTGTGAGTCCCTGAGAGAGTGTGGCTTTGTCGACCTTGGCCCCTGTTCATGTGGACAGGCACATGTACTACACCTACCTTATCCCTCCTTTATCACTGTTGCAGATGTCACTCACCATCGAATATACCTTTGGACAAATCCCCAACATATAAGCTCTGTGGTGCATGCAATAACTGCATAGACATGTGATCACAATACATAGTCAGGCAGTGGTTTGAAACCCCGTACCGGTGAGTGTGTAATACAAACATGTTTATGTTTTACTCTCCCACTCCCTCCCTGTCTTACTTTCTCTCTGTCTGTCTCTCTCACTCTCTTTCTCTCTGGTGGATGTGGAGAAAGACACCTGCTTTGCTTAGGCAGCATCTTGTGTTTTGTAAGGGATGCTCTTTATCAGCTGATGGCCTCTGTGTGAATTGCAGTCCCCCACTAGCTGATTGCATGTGGGACAGCTGTGGTAACATTCCTATAGCCAGTTACATGGAAACGCACTCCAATAACTAGGAACATCATGTGGGTGTTGGCCCTTTTCATTCACTCTGAGCAGGACATTATGTCCGTGTTTGGTAAACAGCATCACAGATGGTAGTGGGATATACCTCTAACAACATACACTGTTGAGACAGGCCAACAAACAGGAGGGGGATGTTCCAGACATAACTACAGAATGTAAGTGTTGCTCTTCTGCCTTTGGAGTAATGTTGGTTTAACAGGGTTTGTGTGGATATGGTTGGTATACATGATTTAATACCTGTTATGACAATGTCATGTGTTTAGGAAACACCCACCTGTAGGTTTATCTGCAGACTGTCCAGTCTTTGGAGTCTTATGTGTCTTGTATTACTCCCAGTTCACCTATCTTAGAACTGCAGAAGCATAGTCTGAGGATTGCAGTGAGTACATGGTGACAGCCATGAGACTTACTGACTTCATATCCCTCACCGGACATATGTCACAACAAACCATGTTGCAACAGTAAATGTATGGGAGTTTCACAGCAACATGAAAATATTGGCCCAGTGTTTGTGGCTCCAGCCACAAGTCTGTCAACCTTTGTACATATGTCATGCAGTAAGAAGTGCATATGTTCTGTACACCGTTATTTATTGCCATCATACCTGATAAGCCAGTCAGATATCAGACTGCTAGACATGTTATGTATAGTAGGGTTTATATCTGAGGACATAACCTGGACATTATGTGGTTGTGGGTACAGTAGTGGGGTCTGTGTACCTATGGTGATTGTCAACAGTATGTGTATTGTGAATACATACCTTGGCCTGTGTACAGACTGTGGTAGATGTCATTGTTCTTTGTCCTGTTCTATCTGATGTTACATGCTGCTCCAGTGTATGTTACCCTATTGGCTTACACATTTGTAGGGCCAAACACACACGTGTCCCATACCACAGTCAGGCATTTGACCACACTGTGTCGTGACCCAGTATATGTAGGGTTAGGGTACATATGAGGATGGTTTTGATCAGACAGTCCATATAGTTTAATATTAAACCTGCGTATCATATGTGGCTGTGGCTGTGTTCACATTGCTTGTGGGTATGCACTTTCACACAGGTGTCTGTTACTCTGTGCTGTGACATGCCTGTAGAGCCTGCTATATTTGCAGGTACATGTGTATTCCCCCATACGAAATGTAGGCCAGTGTTATGGCAGTCTGCCTGTAGTTTGCACAGTGCTTTGTTACATGCCTAGCAGCTTAGTGTAATTACCCAGTATGATGTTATGTCTAGATATTTGCAAGAAGTACTGCTGCCGGACCACCATAACTGTTGTGTATTTCTGACATAGCTGTGGGATGCTGTAATGATGCATGTCACTAACTACTGGGTAGTATGTGGCCATGTGACCTCTGCACCACCAGTTATGTGTCAGGACAGACAGGAGTGTGTGAATGCATAAATTGTGTGGGCATATGTAGCATAGTATTTACGTGATATACCTATGTACATGGCTATTAACATCCACATTGTCAGGCTTAGTCCACATGTCTCGCACTAAGGGGATCTGTGTATACCTCTGGGCTGAACAGAGAGTGCCAGACTCTCCACATATATTGATTATATCTCTGCTGTAGTCCACAGGATCATTACTGTGCTATCAATGATACTGTACTATGATGTCCTTAGGATCTCTGTCAGTAACCGATGGCATACATGTCAGTAGCAGATGTGATCTCCCACACACAACATGTCTGTTAAGACAACCCCTGTTACAGTAGCAACAATCTACATATATACCTGCAATACATACATGACAGCCCCTTGCTCTAAGAGGTTGAGACTATTGACTATTGCTGAGGTAGGACTCCACTCCATGTTCTGGACATATGGTAAACATATATGTATATCTATATATATATATATATATATATATATATATATATATATATATATATATATATATATATATATATATAGAGGTGAACAGAGGCTGGGCTGGCACGAAAGCAACATAATTTTTTCAACACAAATGAAACAAATTTTAAATACAGGTACTGTTACACCTCAGTTTCATTTGGCTGATGTGGACCAACATGAACAATATGTTAATAATATGCAAGGTAAATTAGTACATCGGAACACAAAATGTACTGAATGTGGAGAAGAGCAAGCATCTGTGGACAGTTTGGATATTCCCAATGGCCAGGGTGCTCATAGGGAGAGAGCAACCAATGCACTGGATATACGTGAATCATTTAACAGTAGCAAAATCAATCTTACTGATTTCACGTTTGATTTTTCTGTATATGACATAAACGAAGAAGCATTAAGATCTGGTGCCAAACCTTAGCGAACATTCCCTTCTAAAACTTATTCTACTGTTGCTGGACAAGGTACACAGCGCAGTAAAGGTACTAAAAAAACAAATTCTGATTTAGTCCACACGTTAGATAAAGCAGACAGTCTAGGTGTGGGCAACAAATTTAACAATTTTGTGACTGCAAATTACCAAATGGAAGATTTTAAAAGTTGTAACAATTTATTGAATCCTGATGTCACTGAATATGGGAATTTAAAAAACATGATCTTTACATTAGGTAAAAAATTGAAAAGCATAAATGGGCTTAAAATAGACAAAGTTTATTTATCTAGGAACATTGACAAGAAAATAGTTCCTATGGGCTTAAGATTTTTTAAATTGCCCCTAGGACTTGAATTGTCTGGTGAAGCAAAGAAAGAATTTAATGTTTTTTTTAATGAATGTGGATTCAATTTCATGCGCTTACTTATGAAACATAATGATGAGAAACTTAGTAAACTAATTTTAGAAGCAGAACAGTTAAACAATAGTATTAGTAATGACCTTTTATTCCCTGAATGGGAAAATGTATACAATAAACAATATCAGGAAGCAAATAAGTGGATTTTTAATATAACTAAGCAAAAATTCAAAAAGTTAGAAGGGGATAGTGAACAATATGATAGGAATACAGCTTACATCTGGCCACATACCAAAGATAAAGTTGACATGTCCTACAACAATACAAGTGAAGTTACACAGAAGAGAGGAGAAAAGAGATTAACCAATTATCAAGGTAGAAATAATCATAATAACTCGCAGGTTTACAGGGGATATGCTAATGAGGGGGATTTTCAGATGGCAAAGAGAGAAAACACTCAACCATACAAGAATGGGTATCAGAATTATGCGAGGAAGAAGAGGTTTTAGAAGGAAATTTAGAGAATGAATTTAATTGTAACCCACTAGTGAAGGGAAATTATATTATAAAAAGTGGCAACATTTACAGATCCAAAAATTTCAATATATATAATTATACAGATTTAATAATAGATAAAACACATTTTGATTTATTTGTGAAAGGAATGAAATATATTCCTAACCCGAAATTTGATATGGTAGACACTATTATTGATTTTAAGAAATTTATTAGAAAAATTAATTTAAATATTTATTTTAATAATTCTGACAAATCTGATGTTAGTAATTCTGGTTTTCATATTAATTCAAGGAGACAGTTAAAGAAAATAAGTACATTTGTACCTCCAAGCCATCCAAAAGTGGAATTATATGAAAAAATTACTACTAGAGAAATATATCGAGAATCCAGAAAATTAAAACAAATAACCAACATTAATAATTTAACCCAAGAAGAGGAAAATATGCTACTGAATATTAGAGACAATCAAAATATTAGAGTGATGAAACCTGACAAAGGGGGTGGGGTAGTTCTTTATGACAATATTCGATACACAAAGAAAATGTATGATATACTATATTATTCTGGGAATTATCTACCGATTTCATTGAATGAGCTAAATATAGCTTATTTCAGGATAGATTCCTACGTAGAGGAATATTATATATAGAGAAGAATCACTACAGACATATGATTTTTTAAAAGTAAAGTCTCCAAAATTAGCTACCCTTATAGGGATACCCAAGGTACATAAAGACGTAGTAGACCCCCCTTTGTGACCGATAGTCTCAGGTAGCAAATCCAAGACTTTCCTGTTGGGTAAATATATAGATACCAAACTAAAATTTTTATATGAAAAAATCACACATATGGTAAAGGACTTCTGGGCCTTCTTGGAAAATTATCCAATCAAAAGGTATAATGATAATATTTATTTCCTCACTATTGATGTAATTATTTATTTTCTTGTATACCCAAAGACAAAGGATTAGAAGCATTTACTAGTAGTATTACTAAATATAGGAATATGCAATGGGATGAAATTTGTTTAATAGAAGAAATGATGGCCATTGTATTAGACAATAACTTTATATTCTTTGAAGGTGAATATTTTAAACAAATTAGAGGGGTTGCGATGGGAGCAGCATGCACTCCCATCTATGCTAATCTGGTGATGCTTCATTGGGAAGAAACAGTTTTATTTAACAGTGAATACTATCAATACATCACATATCATTCACACTTTTTGGATGACATTTATATTCTATGGGAGGCAGATGAAAACAGATTAGAATCATCTTTAAATTTTTTAAATAGTAGTAGTGAATATTTAAAATTCACACATTTGTTTAATAAAACAGGAGTACCCTACGTAGATACCTATATAACATATCAAGGCCAAAAATTTAATTCTACTATATATAGAAAAAACACTTTTTCTAACAATTATTTAGAATACATTAGTTGCCATCCTGAAAAATTAAAGAAAAATATTTTTAAGGGACAATGTGTATGGGCAGCACGTATGGCATCAGAAGATGAGTATTTAAAAGTTGAATTGGATTTTATAATGGATTTATTTATACAGAGGGGATACCCTGTTAGTATGTTGGAAGACACGATCCAATATATCATTCAAGTTAGAAATATAAGATATAAACCTTTATTAGGTAGTAAGTATATAATTGAAAAACAAGGAGGAAACACACTTCCAATCAATGGTAATAATATTAATATAGAAAGGTACAATAGAGCATGTATAATACAGTTTAATATGGCTACAGACTTTATTAAAAAAATTATAAATAATTTTTGGTATATTATAGCCGATGATATCCATCTTTCTAAAATTGTGTGCAGTAGACCCAATTTTATTTTCAAAATGGGGAAAAAATATCAAACAGATAGTAGAATACAAATATAATAACAAAAATGGAGAAAAGGTGACCACATATGGGACTAAAAAATGTGGGTCCTGTAACCAATGTAAATATATCTCAAAAGAGAAATCCATACAGTTAGACAATGCACATAAAAAATGAGTTATAAGTAAGACAGGTAATTGTAATAGCAAGATGGTTGTTTATTTAAGTAAATGTCAAAAATGCTTAGGTTTTTATGTAGGTAAAACAGAGGAATTTTAGAAAAAGGATATACGATCACATGTATTGTATAAGAACTAAAGATAAAAACAATGCTCTTTATAGGCACATTAATAGGGAAGGTGTAGACCATGAATTTAAATTCAACATTTTGGAAGTGATAAAGGCAGATCCTAGGGGAGGTGATTGTAAAAGTTTATTAAATTATAAGGAAGTGAAGTGGCAAATTTTATCAGATGCCACAACACCCCCAGGATTAAATGAATATAAAACAGTTAAACCATTTTTGGATCCATTTTAGATAACTTCCAACTCACTTTTAATTAAGCCATTACATTTAACAATTTTAACAAATTTTAACGTGAATTATTTATATTACATATTTATACTTATAATATATGGTGTCAAATACAATTTATTATTATGGTTTGTGGTTTATCTGCACTTATTTATTTTATGATATTAGAGAAAAGATGATTAATCAACACATTCATATTTCTACTTTTCATTAATTTATTTATTTATTCTTATTATCAAAATATTTATTTTTATATGTTTATCATACACTAACAACACAATACATATATATATATATATATATATATATATATATATATATAATTTATTTCAAAACAATGAACTTTGTCACTAGGTATGATATTGTTTAGTATTTTTATATTTGTATATTTTTATATTATATATTTTTATATAAGTTATTTATATATTGGAGAAAGTTTTTACATATATTGGAGAAGTTTTTGATTACTTACGTATTTTATGTTAACAAGTTATGGAAGAGTGCCAATATCACTTTAAATTTCAAACTATAGTTTGGCACCAAAAAAGGCTTAAAACAGCAGATTATGTCAATAGGGAACTAGTTCTGAAGAAGCCCGGATATACTAGGTGAAAGCGCTTAACTAGTACCTAGTTCAAGATTCTTTTCATTCAGTACCTGTTTTTATTTAATTTTTTATGTTTTTGTAACAATAAAGTTGCGATTGGTTTATCAGCCCGAATAGTCACCGAGTTCTTTTCGCTCTTTAGGTAGAGGCACTTATCGGTGTCCTCGCAGTGCTAATTTATTAAGTCGTCGGCTTTTTGTATTCACTTCCCTTCTCTCCATGAACAATAACCAGGTACTCACCTATGACCACCTGCAGTGATGCACCCCAGTATTGACAAATGTGTACGTATCCATTACTGAGGATATCACACCCACTGCAACACCATTTCCATAGTTAGATGCGGTTGCTACTGTACCGGACATTACACGTACCTTAAAATTCACAACACTGTTAAACTTGTAAAAATAATAAAAAGTAGTTGGTTCCAAAACAGCACACCACCAGCTGTGAATTAAGTATTTTATAATTATACACATTATTTAGCGTTTTCATCTCATAGCAAATGAGACTTCATCAGAATACATTCATACAAAAGCCAAAAGCATTTAAATAACTTTGTCAGTTAAGAAATGCAGGTCACATGACAACAGTAATCAATATTTAAAGACACCATTACAAAAAAAATCACATTTCTTCCTAAAATGATTACCTTTCTTTTACTAAAAAATAATATTATTATATAATATGTATACATCATAATATTACCAGCATAAATGTATATCCCACTAAATATACTCTGATATAAAATACATTATATTATATTTGACTAGCCCGTTCATATAGTAAGGGTGCAATGGATATAAAATCATTTAAGCCTGGTGTAAACATAGCAGTCAACATATACTGCCATTCAGTTTCTTTCTTTTTCAGCCTATTTTTTCAGTCACCCCCTCTTGGTTATATTTTAACTATTTCTAGAATACCAAACATGAATTTTTCAAAATGTTGGCAAACTTGAACATGTCTATATAGAGCATTGTAAACGTTTTTATTTTTGATATTGTTTAGATGCTCATACATCCTGTTCTTCAAATGACATTCTGTTTTGCCTACATAAAAGTGTTGGCATGATGAACATATTGCCAATATACTGTTCTACTTGTTAAGCAATTCCCTTTCTGGAATAGCACCTGACTATGCAGTTTATTATTCAGGGAAATTATTTTTTCTTTATTAATATATGGGCATTGACTACACATTCCACAAGGGTGTGTACCTACAGATTTCATATCTATAGGATCTACCTTATTCTCAAATAACTGTTTAAAATTTGGTCCTGTACTATTTACAAATCTTGGTGTACTACCCACTCTATTTAGAATGTCATGGTTTATCCTAAAGATATTCCAATTAGCTCTAAATGCTCCCTTAATTTCATCTGAAAGATGATTATATTGTATTATACCATGACCCCCCCCAAAACGTGCACGCTGATTGGCCAGCACATTATCATCGAGTTATACTAATGGAAAAGGTCCGTCGCCGGACTTTTCCATTAGTATAACTCTACTTTAAACATTGTCTCGCTATGTTAAATGGGTTTAACATGGCGAGACAACTTTAAAATAAGCAACG
This sequence comes from Protopterus annectens, assembly GCF_019279795.1. Classification (NCBI taxonomy): domain Eukaryota; kingdom Metazoa; phylum Chordata; order Ceratodontiformes; family Protopteridae; genus Protopterus; species Protopterus annectens. The sequence goes on from NC_056728.1 coordinate 1,729,687,742, forward strand.
GAGATCTCCGCTGCTTATTTAAAGCTGTCTATGCTAAACCCATTTAACATAGCAAGACAGGTTTAAAAGCAACGGAGAAAGCAAGATCTCCATTGCTTTTTACTGTTTTGCTATGTTAAATGGGTTTAACATAGCGAGGCAGTTTTAAAATAAGCAGCGGACATCTCCGCTGCTTATTTTAACTGTCTCGCTATGTTAAACCCATTTAACATAGCAAAACAGTAAAAAAGCAACAGAGATCTTGCTTTCTCCATTGCTTTTGCCCACAGCTCTGATGTACTGCGCGGGCACGCAGTACATCAGAACTGCCGGATGCCAGACATCTCGGAAGGGCAGTAAACAGGCATTATACTATGCCATTATTTAAGAAAAGTAATAGTTTCTTTTCTTAAATAATGTCATGGTATAATAGCAATAACCCACTTCTGGGTGTGGGTAATGCTGTATTTACCCACGGTTGGCTTTGTTTGGTCCCTCAGGCTTCACCCTCGGGACCAAACCATGCTAACCGTGGGTAAATCCAGCATTACCCACACCCAGGCGTGGGTTATTGCTATAGCACACAAGTCTTTTCATATGTAACCTCCTTTTTATGACCAGAGCTCATAGCCTTACTAGTGACCAATCCTTCACCCAATAATGGTTTATATACAATACCCCACTTTGCATAGACCTCATCCAAAACTTCTTTTATTAGGGCCTGGGGGTACCCTGTTTCCTGGAACATGGTTGATATTTTATCAAACTCTGCTTTCACATCTTCCAGGTGTGAAGTCATATGGACTATTCTAACAGCTTGCCCTTTAATGATACTTTTTTTGTGCTAACGGATGATTACTTTGAAAGTGCAAATATCCATTACAGAAAGTATCCTTCCTATAAATCCCTGATTTAAATTCACTTTTGTCATGAGAAATATATGTATTACAAATAATTAATTCCTTTTCTACTATAATTATAAGTAAATTCAAGGAAATCTGTGGTTTGGTTCATATATGCCATAAACTTCTCTATTTCTTCCTCTGGCCCATCCCACAGGATAAAAATATCATCCAAAAATCTTGCATAACTTTTTATCCTATGTCAGAAAGGGCCATCTATTACATACTTGGTCTCCTATCCCAGGAGAAGCAGGATTGCATATATAGGGCCACACGTCACCCCCATAGCTACACAAATGATTTGTTGGTAATATTCTCCTTCAAAATAAAGGAAATTATTTTCAAGTATTAAATTCATAATATCAGTTATCAGAGTAACTTGTTCATGTGTAAGATCTGAAAAAACAAGCAATGTTTCCTTGAATAAAGTACTACCCTCCTCTTTAGGTATAACAGTGAAGAGGTCTTTTACATAAACTGTTAAAAAAAAATAAATGCTTGTTCCATAATTCTTGTTTCAAAAGCCCCAAGAACTTCCATGAATCCTTCATGAGATGTACTTTACCCATAATATGTTGCACTGAAGTACCCACAAATACTGCCAGTGGATGGGTTTTTGAACCACTGGCTGCTACTATAGGTCTAAAAGGTGGCATTAATACATTTATGGATCTTGGGAATCCTGAAAAAATGGGAATAACTGGATATTTTTTATGTAAAAAATTATATAACTTAGGGTCTATTCTCTTATCCAGTAAATATTCCTCCAAATATGAATCTATATGTGTATATGATATATTTATGTGATTTTTTTTGGATACACTTACTAAAGTAGATGCATCAAATAAAAGATTTTGCATTACTTTAGAGTAGTCCATTGACCTATATAAGACTATACCCCCACCCTTATCTGGGGTCATTATGTAAGAGATTTATCTTTCCTTAAATCTAATAATAAATCATGTTCTTGTTTAGTAAGATTCCAAGGAAAATCCCTTTTAGTCACATGTATATCATATATATTTTCCATTACCAGTTTTTCATAAGTATCCAACAATGGGTGTAGTGAAGGATTATATGCACTCTTTTTCTTACACATTACACTACGAACACTATCTGTTCTTAATAAATTTCCATGGATGTTGATGTCAAAACATCATCTTGTTCAGAGAAAAGAATATCAAGGTTGAGTTTCCTAACATAAAGTTACAACACAAAAATGCTAGCCAATAAATTACCTTTCCTTTCTGGAACAAATGTCACCCCTTTTGACAAAAGGCTAAAATACTCTTCAGTAATAAGTCTGTCTGTATAATTGTAGATAGTAAACCCTTCTCTTCTACATACTGTCTCATGCAGTTCATCTGAACCTATTAATTGTCCCCCACCCCCGGTATTTGTTTTTCGTCTGACATTGGGGGTAATAGGACCGGTTGTATTCTCCCTTGTCTGTGTATCTGTGTGCCAGTCTTTCTGAGCACCTCACCCCTTGAAAATCCTGCTGTGATTCCATTCTATCCAAGTTGTCCCTGTTACTTCTCACTACTTCGCTGCAGCTTACCATTACTATACATCTCATTACTGTTCATAAAAAGTTTTTCTGTGGGATACACTTGCTTATTCCTATATTGCTTTATATCTCTTTCTAACTTCCTTTGTTTTTTTATAAAAAAATATTATTACTTCTTCTTTCTACCTTATTTAAAATTTTAAAATACAACTCTTTGTATTGTGAAAATAATAAATCTTCCCTTATTTTAATATCCAACAAATCAGCTTCTTTTATTTATAGCCTCTGTTTTTCATAGTATGACAGTGTTTTTCTTATTAATTCATGCCCATGTCATCAAATAACATTGTAAAATCTTCCACAATACTTTCATCGTATATTATAACAAAAGGAAATTTAAACAAATGTAAAACTTGTGGTACCACATTGAGTTATATACATTGTTTAAAATAAGCAATGTCCACTTCAGTAGACTTTAATTTAAATAACATTTTCTCAAAGAAATATATCAGTTCCTTCAAGGGATGAAAACTGTAATTTTCATTAGGTTTGGTACTTCTCAATTGTTCATGTGTCACATTTTACAAATCACAATTTTAAGAAGAAATGTGATTTTTGTAATGGTGTCTTTAACTATTGATTACTGTTGTCATGTAACCTGCATTTTTAACTGACAAGGTTATTTAAATGTTTTTGGCTTTTGTATGAATGTATTCTGATGAACTCTCACTTGATATGAGATGAAAACGCTAAATACTGTGTGTAATTATTAAATATTTAATTCACAGCTGGTGGTGTGCTGTTTTGGAACCAACTACTTGTTATTACATGTACCTTGTTATGTTCCTCTCCCTAAAGGCTACCTGAGCCTTGCAGTACCAGCATAACACTGTTGTACAAATGGGTTGATAGGCATGGGATACCCAATGAGTTCTGGCAAGTGTGTGTATGTGTGCATGTGTGCATATATGTAGTGTACAGTATTCTGAGGCCACATACTCCTATTATAATACTCATTGCCACACAGTATTAGGGATAGTGACGTTGCTGCCCATAGGAGAGGCATGACAATGCATCACCCTACTATGCCTGTGACATGTGCATTAGATGCATATCCCTGTAGTAACACTTTGGGGATGGACAAGGGGTTGTATTGCAGTCCTGGTCAATGTGTGATGGTGGGTATGTCAGAGTGCCATCATGGGTTCCAGTGCATACAATATCCACAGTGGGGTGTGGGTGCTGGGTATACTGTCATTACACCTTGGTACCCCCGGTACATATCCCATGTAACACTGTATGGCAACCACTGTCACCATCAACCATACAGATAACTGATAACATTATCCAGCCCAGATATGCATGTGCTGTGTGCAGCCTACCTGTAACACATTGGATACACTGTCAAGTTAGTTACCACTGATAGGCTCAGGTCTCTTGGATGTGTGTCTGCCTGTTATGTGGTTGTTAATGGGTATATGATGGTATGTCACACTATGTATTGTCCATATACAACCATTACATCCCCCATTACCATAATGTACATAACTGGGGAAGTTCTGCATGTAACATGTAACCTGGAACACACCTCCTCCTAAACACTTTGTGGTGTGGGCAATTAAAGCCACACACATATGTGTAGCACTACATACCCAGGTAGGGGTCTAGTCCCAGTGTTGCCAAGTAAGAGTGTGGTATATGTGGAGGGATCTACTTCAGGTTGCTGAATATACATGTCTCAGGGGGTCATCTGTCCATGTGGCACAGGCAGTAACTGTTATACAGACCTGTGACATGTGTTGAACTGTACCCAGGATATGGCACAGCCATGGTGTCACCACAGTGCCATACCCCTTGTGAGGTATGACAGCAGACCATCCTCCTGCTGACATATGTACACCTACAACACAAATGGATAACATTATGGAGACCAAAATCACTCAGTGCTACTAACAGCTATAATGCATCATGGCTGGACAGCTACACAACCTGACATGCAAGCATTAAACATGACTGCTGACAACATGTTACAAAGCAGTAAACTGGTACACTGTATTACAGTCACAGTGTGCATCAGAACCATACTAGCCTATCCCTGCATCAATGTTATGGATGACAGGGATATGTCATAGGTATCATCATATGCACAGAGTGTATTGTTGGTTTGCCAGAGACCTAGGGTGGGCCATACATTTGAGACCATGTGTGTGAGTGAGGGGTGTAAGTTACTGATATGGGTGTGGTGATGTGGTGTGAGTAGGTATGGGGTTGCCCTAGGTGTGTTTGTATAGTGTGTGGGTATGCATGCACACAGTTCTGCCATGTGGCTGCCCTATACAGGTGTTTTTTGGACAGCTGCAGACCATACCTGACAGGGTGTGCAGTTCACTACCTCCGGCCATGAACACATGGACTGTGGCTGCCAGGGGTTCCACTGGCATGTCCAGGTACAGGCCTCAATATGCTACTCTCCCCTGATGATGACATATGTCCGTTGGAACCAGGTCCCTCCTGGGACTGGCCAGGGCTACGTGCACATGGCCTGCTGTGGTGTGGTGTGGACAGCACCCCCCTGCAGTGCTGTGGCTGGTACTGCCACTTTGGGAGTGGCTTGGTGTCCTTGCACATCCACGTCAACTGCCAGAAGTTGATGTTGCTAGCCTACATCCACGCGGCTGTCGCCCCACTCCCACCACATGTTCTAGCATGGACAATCCATGGTTGATGAGGCCCACCATCTCCCCCAACTGTCTATCCATGACCTCTGTATAATCACAGAGGGAACCTGCAAGATCATGGATGTTGTCACTTACAGATGAAAAAGCAGCCCTCTGCAGCCTCAGACTTTGTCTGGTGTACAGTTCAATATGTGCCTGCACACCCATGATAACCTGAAACATGCATCTGGTGATACCAGATGTGGCACTTCTGCCATGGGCACAATGACCAGCGGCCCTGCCATGAGCACCCTGGTACATCTGCCTATGTGGTACCATGCCGGACATCCGGCTATGCCTGCTGTGTCCAGACACAGCAGCCATAGATACCACACTATCCTGCTCACTGCCACCAACTGCCAACTGTCCCTCTGCTATGGCCACTGGTGATGGGGTATCTATAGGCAATGTGACTGTGTGTGGGGATGGGTTGGATAACAGGGGGATGTCAAACGATGGCACAGTTTTCGCCTCTGACAACCCATCCTGTGCAGCAACACACCTACCATCATTTTCAGTGTCTGTACAGACACCAACATCAGATTGCATACAGGAGGGACCCTGACCCACCTCGCCACCTGTGAGGAGAAAACAAGAAATGCACTTTAAGACCTGCATGGCATTAACAGTACACACATACACACACACACACACACACACACACACACACACACACACACACACACACACACACACACACACACACACACACACACACACACACACACACACACACACACACACACACACACACTCTGACATTCCTACCTGTACCTGAGTTACAAACTTTCCCAAGTTTGTTCACATAAGTTTCCTATCCTGCATCACACTTGGAAACATACACTCATTAATACCAATCATTAATGCATCATTCTTCTAATTGCCTAGACAAGTGATCACAAAATATGACCTGTTACTCCATTACCTCTTTGACTTGATTGGAGTAGGTTTTACAAGGACTCACTGCTGTCATCCAGTGTTCACCCTGGGTATGTCCGGACATCGTGAGCATGCCCCTATATGTTAAGGACTACTATGGTCACTCAACAATGTCATGCACTGGAGTGTCATACGTAACTATTGCTCATTAGATGCATGATCTGTTGCTCACTCAACTTATTATGTGGATAATAGTAGTATATGGATGCACTCCCTGGTGTTGTCTAGTAATTCCCCAATGCATCAGTGGTGCTGCATACATGGGTAGTCTTTCACCTTTCTGCTGATTGCAATTTTAACAGTATACCTGGTGTCTAGTTTCTCTCACAATGCATGTTCCATGCTACAGACCTTATTATACTATCAGCTGTCTTGGGATTACATATCAGACAAGTATTCCTGGTGTCTCATGTGTCAGTCCATGTCCATGTACTGCAAGATTCCAAAGGGAAATACAGACGTATGAACAACCCCACAATCACACATGTGCATACATGGACACCCACACAAACACACACACACATCCTACATGCATCAACCCCCTTCCACTCCACCAGATTGCACTTACAGACAAAATAACCCCCCCCCCACACACACACACACACACCTACAGGTGAGGGTGCACAAAGATAGTACACACAGACCTCCCATTAACCATCTGTCAACATGCATAACATATGGTACTCAACAGCATGCAGTGCGGCTATAGTCAATCCATGTTAGCAATAGTAGACATGTGTGTGATGCATGGGCTGTGTTAGCAGGTGATGCCCCTTCCCCTGGAAAATACTGAACCCATGTACACAGTATTGTTATGCACCTGTTCTGCACCCTGCCATGTACTGTGCACCATACCTCACAGGTGTACACACCATTGCTGAATGTGTATTACTGTGTCAGTTATGTCTTCTCTAATGCTCACAGCCCCTATGTGTTTGTCTGACACATACCTGGGATGATATATGGACAGATGTCATTTGTGAATGCCTGATGTCTGATTTACAGATGCCATCATCAGCAGTGCATGTATGACCAATACGATACTATTACACTGACAACCATCAAACCTTACCATGGCTATGGGGAGTGTACACACCCTTATTGATATAACTCCCTCTTCCTTGATATGCCATGGGACCACATTACTGCATATGTTAACATTACATGAGACTGATATGTGACATATGTCCTGTACAATCAAATGCAGTATCTAACAAATGTGCTAGTTGTGATGATGCTGACTGAGATGCATACACTTTGCGGATGCATGTGTGTGCATGCCCTTATCATGATGGTTTGTTGCAGCTACTGTTATGTGTACTATAGCAGCCACTATTCCTAGCAGGGGTATACTAGCATGGGCCATCTGCATTTGCCAGTATATAGTTAGACTGCCCTACACATGTCCCCAAACTCTGCATGATTGCAAGGTAAACTCATGTGCACATCCCTTGGAGTTCACACACTGCCGTCACTATTGCTGTGAAGACAGGGTTATGTCTGGCACAGTTCCTGACCCTGACTGTGCCCAGATATAGCAATTCTGTGGATCCCTGCTGCAATACACTGGTGTGTCAAGATGACACCCCCCCCGCCCCTTCAGCCTTTTTGCAGATGCTTGACAACTATGGCCTACACAAATGTGTCCCAAACACTGAACACCACTTGTAACAGTCTAGTCCCAGCAACTGAATGGCAAGCATACAGGTGTACACTGGCACTTGCATGGCATAGATGGGGATGTTGGGCCTGAAGTGGGGTGAGGTGTTGGTTGAGCAGCACATGTATCTTATGTGATACTGTCTGTACATTTTCAATGTGGTCATGGTACACCATGCATACACTACCTGTAGAGAGGCCTTGCTGTTTCCTGTGGTACAACTGTCAGCTTTGATTACCCTAACCCATAGGCCACATGTTTGCAGAGTCCAGGCAATTGCCTCAGTTTTGTGGCATGTTACTAGGCAGCCCACATGACCAGTTTGCTGCATGTGACATCATCTGTCTTTGTTGGCCATCTGTTTATTTCTTACATCATTCCTGCCCCATACATCCTTGCCACATAAATGACTGTCTGCACCATTTGTCATGGTATATGCAATGGTGAGGTATGGCCACATGTCCAGCTCGTGGGTGCTACATGTTGGATATGGGGCCCCTGCCATGTCATGTAAGATGTGTGCAAACCACAGCTGCCTGTGTTGCAGGTAAGTGTTCACATTTGATGGCTAAATGTCTTGGACAGCAGACCAATACTTGGTGTAACACTGGGGATGTGTACCTGCTGGAAGATGCATTTTCATGACAAATGCATGCAGTCAGTATCTCAACAGCTGATTCCACTATATTTTATCTGGAGTGTGTGCACACATATGCTTCCAGTGTTTGTGAAGGTATGTATTCCCCATATTTGGTGCCCTAACCTATGATTCCATATTACACACTCATTGCTCATGTTGGGACCATATTACAGGTTTTACGGGTTGTGGACCGCAGTATTATGATATGCAGTAATGTAGATCTTTAACAGTTGCCATTGTAATACTGGTATATACACTGTTGTAGCACTGTATAAGGGTGATGTTTCACACATGTCCTTACTGTAGACCATTTGTCCCACCATTATGTTCATCTCTGTGGACACATTTTGCAATGACAGGATGTTAGTTATATTGCAGGAGTCTGACATACCCTTCAGCTACACCATCATGGTCACCACTATGATGCAGTGCAGTTAACAGCAACAATACGTGAACATGTATGGCATGCTTTATGGGTAGGTGTTTTAAATGTGTGCATGGAATATACCATAACCATAACATGACTGGTGTATTGGCAAGCCTGAACAAACTATTACTACTGTGGACTATTACTACCCACATATGTTCTATAACAGTAACACAATAATATATTTAGGGAACAATTGCCAGTAGAACCACCTCTCCCACCTCATCTGGCCATGTTACCAGGTTGCATCACATGTGGGACCCACCATGGGGCCTCCTCATCTACTGGTCCTACCTTTAGGTGGAACCATCTCAGGGGATGGTGTGCACCCCCCGAGGGGCACACACAGACATGATCCAGTCACCCGAGGTCAGGTCCCGGGTGTGGTGCATAGGGAAGTCGACAATGACTTGGGGGATGAGCTATAGCACCTTGAGAGCCCAGCACACACTCACAGGGTCCACATGCTCCTCCTGCTCATCCTCCAGCCTAAGCACCTTTAGGGCCATGAAGCAGATGTTGAGACTGGCAATGGGTGGGGGCCTTGTTCCCATTGTTTCCATATGGGGGTTCATGAGACATCCACATCACAGATGACACTCACCATCCAGGGTGTTTACCCACCACATGTGTCATATACAACCCTTGTAGGCTGTCTTCTCTATCTACCAACCCAACCCACCTCCACAATTATACCTGCTATCCTTCCCCAATTTTCCAATCCCTCCTTCACAGACAAGAGCAATGATGTCCCAACAAGGGGTACACACATGACACAACAACCATCCATATTGCACACACTTACTGCTGTATATATATATATATATATATATATATATATATATATATATATATCTATGTGTGTGTGCACTGATATGTGTGATGTTCCCTCATACATAGCATGTAGCACTGTGATGCGAAACTAGGGGACATGCATTTATATACGTATGTGTGTGTGTGTGTGTGTGTTTGTTTAAATGTAGACATACACATATATATCTCTCTATATGTGTAGATATATATTATGAGTTGTATATATGTGTTTATATATATATATATATTTATATATATATGTATATATATATATATATATATATATATATATATATTTATATATATATGTATATATACATATAAATACATATAGGTGTCTGTATATCTGTAGACATGCATGTGTGTATATATATATACATATATACATATATATATATATATATATATATATATATATATATATATATATATATATATATATATATATATATATATATATATATATATATATATATGGGTCCTATCAAATAATATAAAGCTCATTTCACTGACACCATAAAAAAGAAAGCTCAAAACACTGAAAACTCATTTGACTGGAACTCAAAACACTGAAAATGCTATATGCCCTTTACCCCACCGTAGTGCAATCCTGGAGTTAGTATATATAGTTACAGGGTGTGTGGGTGGCACAGCCCTCCAAAATGGGGGGTGTGGGGGGCATAGCCCCCACATAGTTTATGTAAATATTGTTTTCTCCAAACAGTTATTCATTCTAGTTATAAGTATCCATGTGTAGGGTTTAAAATGTATGAAGTATGTGGAGGGGCTACGCCCCACACACCCCCATTGTAGGGGGCTGTGCCTCCCACCCCACTAACTATATATACCAACTCCAGGATCGCACTACCGTGGGGAAAAGGGCATATAGCATTTTCAGTGTTTTGAGTTTCAGTCAAATGAGTTTTCAGTGTTTTGAGCTTTCTATGTTTTGGTTTCAGCCAAATGATTTTTCCATCAAATGAGTTTTCTATCATTTGATAGGGACCCATATATATATATATATATATATATATGTGTGTGTGTGTGTGTGTGTGTGTGTATACAAACACACACACACACACACACACACACACACACACACACACACACACATATACATATATATATATATATATATATATATATATATATATATATATATATATATATATATATATATATATATATATATATATATATATGTGTGTGTGTGTGTGTGTGTATATATATATATATATATATATATATATATATATATATATATATATATATATATATGGGGTACATTCAGACATCAGGTCCACACTCCCTTACTCTGCTTCCTGCACAGCTGCACTGTTCCGCCTTGCTACAACACAGACAGGTGTCACATGTGGACACAGCCTAACATTAGTGGGTATATATAAGGACAGATTTCAAGTAAGCCTATTACACACCTATGGCATTTCAGCATGCTACATTACAAATTAACATGAGTGTCCTGCAAGTGGTGGGCTCTGGAACCCACGTGTACATCATAATGGCATTACTTCCACCACCAGCTATTGGCCACAGTAATATACATACTTCCCATTACACAACACACACTATGACAGCTTACATCTTGTCAGCCAGTGCTTCTCTGCACAGTTGACAGGTATGGCCCACTACCGACAGGGACAGACACTATTGTCCATAGCAGTTGTTCAACTGGACATCATTACAACAACACCATCATTCTACATCATCTATCTCATTATTATGGACCAAGTACTACAGTCAATTACATGCATATATACTTCACATTACTGTTGCAGGAATGATGTCTGTTCTGGATAGTTTGCTGGATTTTTTTTTTTTGTTGTTTTTTTTTTTTTTTTGCTTTGCCTTTGGCTTTCTTTCACTCACTCTCTCCTCTTTCTCACTCTCTCCCTCTCCATCTCTATCTAGTTCTCTCTCCATTAACTGGATTGAGCTGCTTTGAATAGATTGCAGCATGGATTTTGTAGGTGATGCACATGATCAGGTGATGGTCTCTGCAGCAGTCAGCGTCCTCAACTTGCTACCTGCATGCAGCATGCTGTGCAGTACTTCCAATTACCACTGTCATGGCAACCCACTACTATAAATCCATACAACATGTGCGCATGGTCCCTTTACTTTTCCTGTATGGTGGACATCCTTCCTGTATGTGGGAAGCAGTGTTATAGACAGCCGGTAGCAATACCTCTTAAAAGAGAACTTGCAGGCTTAGGCCAGCTACATATTTGTATAAGGTTCCAGAACTACAGACAGAGTGTGAGTAGTGTTGTTATATACATTGTATAGCACCAGTGTTACAGGGTTTGTGTGTACATATTAGTTTAACATGGAATGCATTCTGTCGGCATAGCTCTCAACTATGGGCCTATCCACTTGATGGCCAGAGGTGTGCCTGTTATGTTTTGTCTGTCCACCACACAGGTCTTGTGTCAGATATATCACTGGCAGTGTGTGTGTTGAGTGCTATCATCACATGGCTACATCCATTTGTGTTTCTGACTTCATATTCCTGACTAAGGGTATGTTGCAGACTATCCTGTAACACTAGCAACTTAGTGTATGACAACACTATTTCACATATGGGCCCATGTTCCAGCCTCTTTCCTCCACCTACATTCCAGGCTTTGTCCATATGACATGCAGTAAGAGGTTGTTATGTAGTGGCCTGTGATTATGTCATACTGACATTCCTGCTATCATTCCAGTGTTGTTGTGGCCACCACACATATTGTGGGGTAGGGTCAATACTTATGTGGGCTTCAGCTGCACAAAACATTTGTGCCCTTCTGCAGTCCAGTGGTCAGTGTATGTAACAGTGTTATATGCACCTGTAAGTCAGTCTATAGGGGGTATGCACCATAAATAACCTAGGTTGTAACAACATGTGAGGGATATCAGTAGTAAGCTGCCTTAAGGTACATGGCTGTATATGACCATACATTTCACCTTGGGAACATTGCTGGCCTACTGCTTATTGCCATACAGACTGTTTTGTTTGTCAGTGTGAATGTGATGTTTTCAGTTATGCATTGCTATGTAACAGATATATCCCATTATGTTAACTTAAGTCTTTTCCCCCTAGGGATTGAGTACATAGTGTAGTTAGAGGCTGCTGGACTATACATCTGCATTAATTACTGTTGATTTTTTGTTATCCTGTGGCCCAGTCTGTCTTTACAGGTGTACTACTTGCAGGCCTTGGCCTGGAAGCAACATATGTTATGCTCCCGGATTACTGTATTAAATGATATGCTTGAGAGTTGCATTAATCTGTTTGTGTGTATTTCAAAGTCTAAACAGCTATATGACATGGCATATACAATTCTAATAGTACACAAATACAATTTTCTTATGTATGCAGACCTGTGTGTGGTGTCATACCCTTTGACTTCTCTGTGGGTATATGTTTTAGGCAACAATTGTCTTAGGTATGGGTGACTCATACACTGTCCGTTTGAAAAGGTGGCAACTGTAATATTACAGGCTGTTCAGTATGGTGAGCACCCTCTAAATATGTATCTTCCTATACATATCTCTGTGTGTGTTTATATGTATCTTTGGAATATTTATTGCTTCTACATTGTACATTCCCTGTGGTAGACATACTGTACTGCATATGTTATTGATACCATCCTTACATCATACAGGTGGGATGGATTACTGTTAATGTCTTGTGCCCATGTTTTGTTGTTTCCTGGGTATGGGACTTGCAACAGTTAGTATTGTATTGTATTGCAGGGCGGATCTGCTTCATTGTGTGTGTGGGGGGGTGATATCAATATTTACAAGACGTATTTGCTTGGGCCTCCTCACCCCCGTTAATGGTGCCTTTGGTCATATATGTATTTGTTATGTTCTCTTATATATATATATATATATATATATATATATATATACTTACATATATATATGCTTACACACACACACACACATATATATATATATATATATATATATATATATATATATATATATATATATACATATATATGTAAACATATGTATTGATAGATGTATGTATGTATATATATATATATATATATATATATATATATATATATATATATATATGTAAAGAAACCAAAAACCAGGGCGAGCGTAGGTGAAAATCAGCTTGATAACTTTCAAACCACCAATGCGGACACAAACCTTCAATGAAATATGTAAAAGTAGATACAGTTCCAAGATCCAAGTGACGATAGCCAAGTTAATAACTTCCAAAATGCCAATGCAAACACAGACCTTAATTTCAATGTGCAGAAGCCGATGTAGCTCTCAAATCCAATAACGATAACCATTCGGTTCAAGTAAAAAGTTCTTTAATGTAAAGTTAGCGCTTTCACGGCTAATAGTACCAGCCGCTTCCTCAGACAGAAAAAAGAACAAACAACTCATCGCTCAGTGAGCGCTAAATTTAAACGAAAAAACAGCGTCTCATCCATACAACGTCAGTACTCCATTAAAGCGGCAATAACATTTAATACATAGAATTAAGACAACACATTGAAATATTCAACAAATGATTAAAATGCAATGTTAAACCATTGAAATACTAAAAACAATTGCTAAAAACAAATGAATACAAGGATGTGGAAATTACGGAAACATGACTTCTAAAATGTAGTAAACAAAGTACCCTCCAATCAAAGATAGTGCATGAAAATGTTGTATATACCTCTGTATAAGCTGTGAAAGTGTGCTTCAGTGATGAAAATAAATAAAATGACCAAGAGAGTACTAACTAAAATTCAACAAGAAAGGTGAGGTGCTGTCGAGCAGCAAGGCTGGGAGGACTATGAACCCAAATGCTGACCTGTCCAAATGATAGAATAGCTGACATGTAGAAAAGGTAGGCAAGAGGGTTGTACAAGGCACGTACAAAACAGCAGTGACTACTAGAGTAGAATTCTGTAGGGAAGGTGACATGTAAGATGTGGTGAAATGAAATGAAAATGATGAAAGAATATGTGATCAAACCTAAGCAGCTGAATAATGTGCCTAGAGGAGAACCTTATTTGAAGGGTAGACCCCTTAGATAGGAAGTTCCCATTTATGTGCATTATGATCCTTGAGGTTCTCCTCTAGGCACATTATACAGAGGTATATGCAACATTTTTATGCACTATCTTTGATTGGAGGGCACTTTTTTCGTTTAAATTTAGCGCTCAATGAGCGATGAATTGTTTGTTCTTTTTTCTGTCTGAGGAAGCGGCTGGTACTATTAGCCGTGAAAGCGCTAACTTTACATTAAAGAACTTTTACTTGAACCGAATGGTTATTGTTATTGGATTTTAGAGCTACATCGGCTTCTGCACATTGAAATAAAGGTCTGTGTCTACACTGGCATTTTGAAAGTTATCAACTTGGCTATCGTCACTTGGATCTTGGAACTGTATCTACTTTTACATATTTCATTGAAGGTTTGTGTCCGCATTGGTGGTTTGAAAGTTATCAAGCTGATTTTCACCTACGCTCGCCCTGGTTTTTGGTTTCTTTACATACACTTGGGGTTTGGTTGGCTTCTACGCATATATATATATATATATATATATATATATGTATGTATATATATATATATATATGTATATATTTATGCATATGTATATATATATATATATATATTATATATATATATATATATTTTATATATATATATATATATATATATATATATATATATATATATACGTACACACACAGACACAAATACATCTATATGTATAAATACATTTCCTGTACTGTTGAATGACTGTGCTGGATGATATGTTTGTGAAAACATCAGGATTGTGCATATTTCATATGTCTTAGTCGTAAATCACTTTGGCTATGGTGTGCAGGGTTTTTGGTTCAAGACTTGCAGAGGCTGTTTATTTTGTTGCTGGGCAGAACAAGGGCTGTTGGATACAGAGTGTTTAAGGCACTTTTAAGCAGTTGTAAGCAGGTATGCACAGGTTTGCGCAGAGGTAAGCACTGCTAACTTTCTGGTTACAGTTTCTTATACATATTTAGCTTCTCGATTGCTTAACCTGTGTAGGCATTGCTTACCCCCGTGCAAGCAGGCTTAAACCTGCTTACTTCTGCTTAAAAGTGCTTACTCCCACTTTACCCCTGTGCATATTTCTTTAAAAGAAATGAAAAAGGGTTGATAGGAAAGTGGTGAAAGACAGTAGGGAAAATAGCTAGGGATGTGCAGGACAGGTGCAGGGAAGTCCATAGCGGCCCATTTCTTCTACAGCAACAGCTGTGCATATACACCAATTTGGTGGTAGATTAGGGCAACAATAATATGTTGTGAAGTCAATTAGACCAGATTACATGTGTCCAGTGGACACGTGTGTGAAATGGACAGCTATGTATGAGGAGAGATTTTTTTGGGGGGAACAAATTGCCCTTTTTTTTCAGGTGAGAGTGGGATGTTGAGGAGGGATAGAAGGTATATTTGGGGAGGTAGGTTTGTTAGGATAACAGACAAGACAGACAAGATAGCATACAGGGGTGTTATATGACACAGGTGGGGGTAAACACCTTGGATTGGGAGGGGTGTTAGGAAATTGGAAACCCATGAGCCCCCTAGTGGAAACAGTGGGACTGAGGTCCCCACCCATGGGCAGTCAACACTGCACCTTCACGGCCCGAAGGTGGCTGTGCTGGGGGCTTAGTTGGAGGGCCAGCCCAACCCTCTAGTTGTGACATGCTGCCCTCAAGCTGGCATGGAAAATCTCCACACTCCCTGTGGAACTTGCTACACACCACACCCCGGACCTGGTGACGGGTGGCAGTGTCCTGTTCACGCCCGCTCCCAGGCAGAGGGGGAGTCCCATCCCCTGAGGTGGTTCCACCCGAAGGTGGTGCAGGACCAGCAGACAAGGAGGTCCCGGGGTGGGCCCAGATGTGCTGGTGCTCAGTGCCACGGCCAGATGAGGTGGGACAGGTGGGTTCACTGGGACCAGCATTCCCAAATGTGCTATGATGTTTCAATTTTACAACATATGTGGGCTAGTAATAGTCAACACATTCCAGGATTAGGCATAACAGCAGGCATAGATATTCCCATTAACCCAAAACACCAGATATGGAACAGTTGCATAGCAAGCAGAACACATGCATATATGGAACCACAGTGCCCATTACAACAGCATGCAGGTACATTGATGGCAGCATGCCACCAATGTGGGAGCATTTCAATATGGCCATGCATAGAAACAAATTTAAATATCTATCAAACAACACATATGTCCCAACTGTAGATTTAATGGAGCACATACCGATTGAGTTGTGTATTTAGTTTATTGTTGCAGATATGGTGGGGGGAGCGAAAGATGTCAATTAACAACTAGTATATTCCTGTAGTTCTCATTACTTTCCTAGTCAGTGCTGTGATCTGTACCTTGCAGGTATTAGTACACTACCCTATGGCTTTAGTTTGGACAGTGGTATGGATGTAGACAACTATATATATATATATATATATATATATATACACTGAGTTTTATCTGCAGTATACACCTCTTACCTGGTATACCTGTGGAGGTATTGTTTGTTAACAATACCCACCTGTTTCTACACATATTCCCAGATTTCAGGTTGATGTTATGCACATACCTGTCCATCTCTTATGGCCCACACTCTGGGCATGTCTTGACAACATGCAGGTGAACCAGGACATATTTTAACTATTGCTCTCTTACACCTTTGGAGAGTTGTACAATGACAGGTTTGTTTTCATTGACATTTTCCAAATATGTATAGGCCTGACTGTCAGATATATGACATGAAATGCTGCTTACATGTCAGAGATTAGCACACTGATATGCCATGGGGACAGGGTAACAGCCAGCAGATATGGGCTGATTAACTGGACATTCTGGACATTCTGGACAATTCTGTACACGTGTAGGGTATGATTCTGCATACAGCTTACTACCACTCCCAGAATTCTAACCATGGTTGTGTCTGCTAAACATAAAACAGTGTCCATCACAGTTGAGTATGTTATATAGATATTGTTGTGTATCTCTTCTCTGATTTCTGTCTATATGTCCCCTGTGGTTTTACAATCTGGCCTTGGAATTACAACACTCTTATACAGGAGTTCCTAGACAGTTTTGTTATGTAGCACAATGTGAGTGACAGTGATGAGCAATACCTTATTATTCAGAGCAACTGCAACACTAACAATGCCATATAATACCAGAGTAAACAGTACCAGAACAGGATTTCAATATTTTATTTCTAGGCACAGTTTTCATATCTGACAGACCTGTGGGGGCAATGTTTGTTAGCACTACCTGAATGTTGCCGCACGTATTACCAGATACCACATTAGTATTATGCACATACATCTCACTCTGTTACTGTACACACTCTGGTCATAGCGTCACAAGATGATGGTGGCGGAGATGGGACATACTTGGCTTTTTACTCTCATGACATTTTGGGGGAGTTACTAAAGTGACAGGTTTGTTCTTATAGATGTCTGACAATCAGTTGTATTTCATTATTTGCTGCCTAAATGTCTGGGATCATCGCACTGATTTGCCAGGGGGACAGGGTGACAGGCAGCAGATATGGGCCAATTAACTGGACATTTTGGACATATCTGTACAATTGTGGGGTATGATTCTGCATGCAGCTTACTACCACTCCCAGGATTTGAACCATGGCTGTGTGTGCAAAACGTACAACAGCTTACATCTCAGTTGAGTGTGCTATGTGGATTATGTTGTCTACCTTTTCACTGTTTTCTGTCTAACTCTCCCTCAGTTGTACAATATGACCTCTTGTGATTACAACAGTCATATACAGAAATTCCTACACATTTTATTTATGTAGCACAGTGTGGGTAACAGTGCTTAATACAACAGTACTATTAAGAAATTGCAATTCTACATTTCCATATGATACCAGAGTAAACACATGCAGTCCAGCAGTTAGACCTTTATTGTCAGGCTGTTATCCTATTATTTACATACAGCCTATATGAGACTCTCCCTGCCATATTCTCTGGTGTATGCAGTACATGCCTTAAACAATACAGGTTTTATGCAGTCAATTAACTTACTACTACTTTTAGATTTATTTCCTATGACAGTACATGCAAGAGTATTACTAACCTGCCTCATGACGCAACTACTGCAATCTACAGGCATGGGCTTCATGGTTTGCAGCCTGCTCATTTGCCACTGTCAAAGACAAAAGAGCAATATTTAGCCATACCTATCCATAATATACATGAGCTGGCAATTATTAAACAGGTAGTGGACTGATACTTACACACAGCTGGGACATCCCCCGTCCTCCTAGGTTCTTGGAGTCCTTGATCTAAGAGATCCCTATTTCTCCACTTCAGGTCAGCATAGTGATGCCTAACCTGCTCACCTATTCGAGGTATGCCAGTGGCACTGGTGAGGTCACAGGTGAGATGGTCCCAGACTTCCACTTTATATTAGGAACCCTGGTACTGGCCCTGCAGCAGTCTCTTGTCATGGTCTTTAACAAGGGGTCCTGCCATGACTTTGGACTCCTGAATGCCCCATCACTGCACTTGAAAGTGCACTCCCTTTCTCATACCAGTCACAGTGCCTACAGGAGGAAGCTGCAACCAGTTATGAAATGTATTCCCACCTGTTGGGATTAAATAGGGCCAATTTCCCCCACTTTGCCATCATTGAACAGTTTTGAAAATGCTAAGCTATGGGCAAACCTGCTTACCTAATGTTGGCATTGCTTAAAGGAATATACCAAGGGGCAAACTGATTTAGCTGGCCTACACATTGCTTACACCTAGTGAGCTAGGCTGTGCAATGCTTAGCATTGCTTAATTTTTTATTTGCATACTATTTGCTGTTTGGCATTGATTTATTATTCATTACATGTTATATATGTGTTTGGTATACATGATTCATGCTTACGTACACTGTATGGGGTCCTTGTGTTTATTAGGGGATTTTAACACTTTATTACAATGACACCTCACATCTAGACTTAATGCAGTACTCCAGTTCACATATTTATGTTATGTAGTAGGTTATACAACATAACACTGTATATAGATTCCTTTCACATCTTAAGTTTGATTTTCCTATAGTGAAGATCTATTTGGTGATACCTCAATTTTATGTGTTGTTGTGATGGGTTAGTGATTAATTACTGTGATTATTGTGTACATGGTCCTGGGTTCAAGACCTGCAAGGGCTGTTTATTTTGTTTCTAGCCAGAAGAGCAGCTGTTGCATACCGAGTGATTACAGCACTTTTAAGCAAATGTAAGCGGGTTTGCGTGGGTTTGGTGAAGGTAAGCAATGCTAACCTTCAGTTAAGTATGCTTACAGAAAGTTAGCTTCAATATTGCTTAACCTGTATGCGCATTGCTTACCCCCATAAATGGGCTTAAACTCACTTGCTACTGCTTAAATATGCATACCCCCACTTACTACTGCTTAATAGTGCTTACTCCCACTTACCCCCACATTAAAATAGGCAGAAATGTAAAATGGTTCTTGGGAAGGTGGTGGATTTGAACACTCTCTGGATTTATCATTCATTACACATTGTACCTTTGATTTATATCCCTGATTCATGTGTACATATACTGTATGGGGCACTTGTGTTTATATGTGGATTTTACAACATTATGACAATGACACCTCACATCTGCATTTAATGCAGTACTCCAGTTTACAAATATATGTTATTTAGTAGTTTATGCAGCAAAAATATTGTTCATAATGTGATTTGACTTGGGAAATGGAATGCACTGGAGTGAGACTTGAACCAGGGATGACTGCTTGCAAGGTGAATGCTCTACCCACTACACTATTGCAGTACTGCTTCATTTGCATATATCTTGATATTTATCCTCTTATGCCACTTAAGCTGCACTATACGTAGCTAAGCAATGGGCAAACCCGTTCACCTACGGTTAAATTTTATCTGTTTGATAAATAAATTAGCTTGTTTCTATTTTATATTTTAACTATTGCTCTTATAAATTTGAGGGGAATGTTGCTGGGGGTATGTAAACACTTATGAGCGGTGTAGCTCATTCTTATTGCTAAACTGCTGTTCTTGATTGCAGGGGGTGTGTATATTCTGAAATCTCTATCAGACATGCCCCATGTATTCATACATGCTCCATGTCTGTTTCGAAGCTCAGGCAGCGTGCCTTCATTAATATGCATGGTGTGCTTCCGTGCTGCTCCTAAATGGCCACTTACGTGCAGGACTAAGCTAGTCCTGCATGGAAGAATAGTTAATCTGGGGGAAAGTGTCATCTTCAGTTTAAAATACTACTTCTTTTACAAAAGAAAAAATCTACTTCAAAGGTTTACAACAACAAAAAATGCAAAATAAAGTTAAGAAAAGAATATTTATATTGGAGTGTGTTAATGTTTGCTTAGATAGCTCTGGATTTATAGGAAAATGTCAGCACTGCCCTTTGTACAAATTAAATTTTACACTTTAAGGAAATTAATAATATTTTATGGGTTGCACTACAACAAAACACGTTTGTGTAGATGCCACTGTGGTAGTTACTTTTAAGTGAAAAAGCCATGTAATACAGATGCTTTTAAATGAATAGCTTGAGGAAGGCAGTTATTGCACTACTACTGAGAAATGCTGATCAAAAAACAGAGATCAAAAATTCAAGCTGCACTACAAAAGCTAGACATTCAAATGTGTAACTCTTTATGATGCCTAAATCAATACACAGCACAAAATTATATTAAGCTCATCACAGTGTGTCTCTGATTCTCGATTTTATTTAAACAGATTTTTTTTCTTAATATTATGGTTATGAGTGTAAAGTTTTTATATTGTAATATGGCACTCTTTCAAAAGCATATATTTAAACCCATGCCTCAGATGAATGTCTGCATATTTATTTGTATTACATTCAATCTTTACACAGTATATGCTGGTGGGAAGGATAAGGGGGTGGGATTCCCCATGCACTTAATGAGTTGTTTAATGAAAAACAAAGCAAAAAAAAAAAAAAAAAAGAAAAAAAATGAATGCAACATCATAAGATATGACATAATTCTTTGCCCTCTCCAACATTACCCTCCCAAAACTTTTGTATCTGCTAATTAGGACACTGCTGAGTCTGTTGGCATAATAAATCATCTCCGAATGAAGTAAAGATCTGTCAATGAGTCCCTCAGCTCTGCAACATGTGGAGAATTACTTTTTTTAAAATTGTCATTAAAATAAAGACATAGAAGATTTCTCTCAGAGGATAAATCGTCTTTGCATTGCATGCAGTGGACTATAAAAGCTGGCAGTAACACAGAGGCTGTCTCTCACGATCAGTCTATGACAGTCAGCCCCTGCTGCACTGAGTGCAGGCCCACTGGGACCCAGGATGCCTATCTTTGTTGTCCCTAGTTACACTTGTTTAATGTGGCAGACCTTAAATAAAAAAACACCCCCCACTGGGCAATCAAAACATGGCATGTAAAAGCTCAGAGCCTGTCAAAATAGAGAGGCATTGTGGCGTGTGAGCTTCCCATGCTGTTCAGGCACGAAAATATTTGCACGAAAACATAGCAATGGTTCAGTAGGCATTACTCCACTGAGCAAAGACATGTACATTGAGCAGATGGTAGTCAGATCTTTCTCCTTCGAGGGCAAGGTCAGGAGATGAGGAAAGCAAACATCATTGATCACTGCACAGATCCAGAACCAAATTACTAATTTTTTATATTGAATGACTACAATTACTGTATTCAGCAGAGACTGAATTAATGTCATGATTTAGCACAAATGGAAAGCAAAGTTATCTGCTTATTCAGATAACTTAGTACATTGATGGATGACTGTGTAACTGGCGTATCTGCTTCTTTGCACTGCAAAATACTACCAGTTTATGAAAAGTGAGGAAGTACTAAGTGACCCCATTCCCAAATTATTTTAAGAGATAAAATCAGTGTGGGGGACTGGTGCAAATCTGGTGCTGGATGTTCATGCATTTTGACATACTTTGTAGTGTTACAGTGTAAGGTGTCAGTAATACTAGGGGCAGAGACATATTGTACATTTGCAACACTACACTTTAACAGATAAACTGTAGACAAGTACATTAGACATTTTTACTCAGTGAAGATGGTGTTTGAGGGACAGCAGAGATGAGTGGCTATAATATGTTTTGTGTACTCTTATACAGGAATGTGCAAGCTACTTTCATATCAAACAGCATGGACTTAAATAAATGACTATTAACATGTTAGGAGGGCAATGTACATTTGTAAGTAGTAGGTATAAATGACATTTAGCTTCATTCAATAGACATTATCGACAGAAAGCATTTCTTATGAAGAATGATAAAGTATATGTCTACAAATATATTTTGCAAACATTCTGTCATGCAATATTAAATATTTGTATAAGATGACATTACATTGATGAGGTTGAGAAGCTATGCTAAATATAGAAATGTAGGGTCTATATTATTGAATGAAGACTTGACCACATCTTGAATAATTTCTGAAAGGGATCAAAATGCTATCTAACCTACTCAGAAAAATAAAAAATAGAAATTGTTTTCTATTCTGTTTTTGTTTGTAAGTATACAATATACAAAACCGTGCAAGCTTTCCTCCTAATGACACTGTCTGGCCTTATTTATCTAAAAAAACAAAGTAAAAATAAAATGCTGGACAGAATTATTTCCTTTTTTGTGATATTTATGACACATTTTACTTTTATTTAAACATTAACCATAAACAGTCACGGCTTATTATCGTAGCTAAAGAGTTACACTTCACTTTTGCACTTTAGCATTGCATGTGTACTGCTCTGCAGATTGCATTCCAAAGTTATTATCTCCGAGCTGTGGCAACAAACCTCTTAGCCTTAGTTTTCACACATATACCAGCTGAGATAGGGAAAATAGTTCATACTGGGACTGTTTAAAGCAGGCTGACAACTGAGAGTTAAAAAAAAGAAACAAAAAAAATATCTGATTTGCTTACTTCTGAATTTTAAGCAGAGAAACATGAACTCCTTCCATCTGGTAAAGCCTTTCAAGGCAGGTTTTTTGCAGGCAAAAGGGGTAACCTGGGATGTTCAAGTTCATAAAAACCCTCTGTAGATACATCCACAACCATGACATTAAGGATATGCAAAGGGCTCTGCAGGATATATGAAAGCTGATGGTGGATAGCTCATAAAACATCTCACAGATAGTAGATGGTTAAAAAATTATGTTTGGACCCATGTACTGTGTCATACATTGTCCACAAAAGAATCAGCTCTAAGTATGTAATTGCATGGATCACTCCAAGTTATCCAAAATGGAAAGTGCGGTTACCCCAACTTCTTACATTATCCTTTTAGCAATTGGGGTTGTCACACCACCACACACTAAAATAGGCTGTGTTCCAAGCTTTACAAATGTTTTCCCAATGGGAGTTGCTCTAACAACTTATGTAACTTCTTCTAACCCCTATTTATTAAACTTGTGGATGGAACAATGAGTCTTGAAGGGTATGATATACCCTGGGTTACATGACATATGCCTGACTACATCCCTGAACCTTATCCTGTTCAGGGTCACACGGATATTGCAGCTTGTTGCAAAAATGACAAGCATAAAAACAGAAAACAGTTGAATGAGACTTCAATCAATCACTGAGCGTGCACGCACACACACACACACACACACACACACACACACACACACACACACACACACACACACACACACAAACACAGGCACTCAGACACACACACACACACACACACACACACACACACACACACACACACACACACACACACACAAACACACAAACACACACCCACACACACACACACACACACACACACACACACACACACACACACACACACACACACACACACACACACACACACACACACACACACACACACACACACACACACACACACACACACACACACACACACTCAAACCAATGGGCAATAGAAGATTTCTAATTTATAGATGTTATAATGATTGAGGATGGGGCGACTGAAGACCCCAAAACAGGAGCACATGAACACATGAACACAAGGACATTAAGTCTCTACATGACATACTCAGAGCTAGAAACCAAACCCAAGAACTAAAATACTATAAGGTAGTTTTTAATTCTGTACAGCTGGGGCTGATTATTTCAAAAAACATTCCAGGAAGCATACCGGAAGCAAATCCTATTCAAGGATACAACTTGCTCCTGGTACAATATAGGCACCATCCCCTGAAACTCTATAACCACAACTCATCAGCTCCTCCCTGTATTTAAGACTACTTTTACAACATATTCATGGCTACCTACTGTTTGTGGACTTTTCACCCTAAGCAAAATCATGAGTACTCTATGCACTGTATATACCAGTATCTTTCCTGACAGTGCTAACACTTCATCTACAGGTAAAAGTAATTTTTTTTTAGTTTGTGAAATCCTGTGTATTTGCTGTATGTATTTCTTTGGATTTTGCTATATTGTGCTTACTTCTGTTTTAGTAACTAAATAATTATTTTTCATTGCAATATGACCTGTAGCTTATTATTCTTGTTACACTTTCAGACTTTAAGACATTATATTCTGCTGTGTTATTTATTGTGCAAATGGGCTGAGCATTCTAATGGTCTGTTGATATCAGTTTTCTACCTCATTTAATAAATGTGCCCCTCCAAAAGAAAAACAAATTGGTAATCTAGGATCAGTTATATCAAAAGTGTTCTAGAGAGTACTCCAGTAAGAAATTTGCTAATCTGGGGCTAATTGTCTTTTAATTCTAGAAAGAAAACTGCTAATACAATATTTATATTGTCACCATTTAATGAAATATCATCTCTCTTTTCTGAAAGATCATCCCATCACGGCCAATAACCATTTATATATGCAGCATATACTACATAAGCTAAGGTTAAATGAGTGGCGGTCTGTATTCCCTCATCACACATAGTAGCATTAGTAAGAAGTTAACATGCACATCATACTGACAGTGCTGCCAAACCATAACTACTTTCAGTGTATTAATCCCTCAAAGTTTCATGGTTTCAGAGGTAGTTACAGGGTATGTACAGGAGACCATTGCAGAGCCTTGCACAATTTCCTCAGAGCACTGTGTGGTTGAGTAATGTGTTTAGAGTCACAAAGCAGACACAGAGAAGGGTGACAGAACTGAAAGCTAGACCAAAGGATACAGCTCATTAACTGCAAAACGCCACAATCTTCTACACTAAGTGTCAGAGGCTTCTTTGTGATTTCTACCCAGAAACTCTAGGAACCAAACCAAGAATCACACCAGAAGTAAAAACTCATTAGCCAGACTTTGCAGCACTAATCACTTAAACTAAACATGTTGCTCTCCACCAGTGGTTGTGACTTTCTATAATGAACAAAAATCATCTGTCATGATTGCGCCATCTGCAACCTAACATAAAAAAACATCAATATTTACATATCTATTTATTCTACTTAATGTTTGTTAAGCAGATAGGTGACCTGGTCTGAAGACACTTTTCAGCCATGACAAATTCATTCAACAAAATCATAACAAACAGGAGTGTAATACATTGAAGACGCAAGTGTAGTAAAAAAAGCAAATATTTACAAAAGAGCAATAAGTACAATTGCATTAAATTGGAAGGAAATTTAAACCATAATCTGAAAATTCAAAATAATAGCCATATGTCAATCATATTTAAAAATGAAATATATCATAATATACTTCCAAAACATTGTGTTATGAGCAAGTAAGAATAACTTACAATTAAAAATGCATGTTTGTAGTGTATATAACAAGCATGGTGAGGAATGCAGAGAATTATAAAACAGACTTATGCAAACTAATGAATTCTCCTTCAGTCATTTACTTTTTAGACTTGTCTTGTCCCCCCACCCCACCCCCTATGCTCCTGTACACAACATAAGGGAATTGTATAACTGGATAATAATGCTGTGATCTGCAGATAAAGAGTAGAGGAACTAGACGAGACTGATACTAGTAAGTAAGTCAAAGGTGGGCATAGCTGAGTGAGGGAGCATTCAAATATATTAGCCATTATCAATGAAGTTAGTACAGATGTTTTGTAAGCAAGGGAGAATGCAATGACTTACTGAGTAAGATGAATTATCCTTTCTGGGCATTATCAATGGAGGAAACGATACAATAAGTGGCATATCTATGAAACATGCTGCAATACTGTCATCAGCGCCCCAAATAAATTGACTCTGGATGCATTGTGTTAAATCAAATATGTAATTAAATGGGCATAAATGCATACTTGCAATGCAAGTAAGCAGGCAAAAAAATAATGGAATGCAAAATTACTAAGTTATGTAGCAGAAAAATTAGGTACTACATAGCTTTCAAAATTACCTTAGTCATGTAGGTGAGTCTGGCTTAGATAGAGTACAAAACTTGCCGAGTCTTCTGGATGTAATTTTGGGTCTATATCATGACATCAAAAAGACCGGGGATCGCATGGCATTTACATCAAAAATGCCAGTTATCAAATTAATTATACATACCAACCCTGAGATCGCACTACAGTGAGAAAGGGGCAAATTTTCCGATCATCACTGTACTGCAATCTCACAATAAACAACTGGATGAACGGCATTTCTGATGTAAATGGCATTTGATCACTGCTCTTTTCGATTTGGTGATATAGTTCCGTAATTTCAAATGCAGGAAGATGTGAAAGACTGGAAGTACTAATAAGGTATCCTTGAAACACATCATAAGATCAGGAGGAAAATGTGGAAAAGTACAGCGATATCAGGAAGCCGTGACGAGGTCACTTAGCTAAAGGACAGAAAAGTGAAGCAGATTATCAACACTCCTGCTCCATGATTTTATTAAACTTTCCCTAGCAGAACCACACATCACTAGATAACCAAAAGCAAACCGCCTTTGTGGTCTGTCATCATAAATAAACAATACAATAAAACAAACTCCTTGAATTGTTTAGTAGATCTGACCCCCCCCCCCCATTTTAGGTAAAATAAGAAAATAATTAGAAAATCAAAACAAAACTGAAGAACATTATTGGGTTCACTAATGGAGTCCATGATCTTAGACTGGTCTCTGATGTCAAAGATAATTATAAATCCTACTTTAATGATGTTGCAAAATGAAGAAAAATGTCCTATATTACCCTAAGTTTATGGTGCCTTCTATTCTGATCCAAAAGATGTTACCAATATCCATGCAAAAGACAAATACCAAATAATCCAACTGGAAACTGTATAAACAGTAAAAAACACAAGCAGGAGCCACAATGTAGCAATTTGAATTTTTTACTGGTGCTTCTGGTACCTCGGCTGCATGCCTTCAAGGAATAGATTGACGCCACAGAACAACTACTTGAAGACAAATGCTTATAAGTACAAATAATTGCAAATGAGAAGCTCACTGTCAATTACATGAGTAATACATAATAAATAACAATTAAGTAAAAATTGTTAGTAATATAAATGCATACACAATTATATAAACATTGTATTAAATGTTATTAAATAATCACACAAATTGAATAATTCATAGTATAACTTTGGGTTAAATATTCAAATTAACTTCTAAATTCATACTCCCTGTTTGAAGTGTCCTATAATTCAGAATAAATATAAATCTTTTCCTTGAAGGCATACAACTGAGGTACCAGATGTACCAGTAAAAATGTTATCTTGCTACATCGTGTCTCCTGTTTGTGTTTTCTACTGTTTTTACAATATCCATGCAAACAAACTTAATATTAACGTGATTCCTGAGACTTCTAAAGAGCCAAAATATTGGAATCCCTTAGTCCCATGATTACCTCTAAAGATCATTTGCTGAAAGTTCTAACCAAGACCAAAAATATATCCTCCATGGGACCTGACAGTATACCTGGTTGCTTAATTAATAGTTTTAAACACATCCTTGCAGACACATTCCTTAAACTGTTTAAAATAAGTTTAGCTACTGGTTTTTTCCATGATGAGTAGCACACTCCGTTGGTGGCCTTACAACTGAAATGGGCAATTACAGACCTATCAGCCTCAAAAAGCCTTATTTGTTAGCACAAGGGATGCATTATAAGTGACCTTATATACTGCAATATCAATAATCTTTTTAGACTTGATCTCCAACAGTTTGGCTTTATGAATGGTAGATTCCATCTATTTAACCTGGTGAAGTTCTTTAAAAGGGTTCCAGAGGCCATGCAGTTTACACAGCATATCTTGACCTGGCCAAGACCTTCAGGACTATTTCCATACTGGCTTCTGGCAAAAGCTAAATACTTTTAAAATCGACCTATATGTAGTAAGATGGATAGCAAACTGGCTGAAATATAGAACCCACACTTTGTTGCAGTAGCCTTATCAGAATGCATGAAAGCAACCAGTGGTGTCCTTTGAGGTACGGTGCTGAGACCTCTCCTTTTGTCTTTACTTCTCAGGTATCCAGTCAGACAGCCAAAACATCTGGATAAAACAAGTTTTTAGATATCTACAAGCTCAAAGTTGTTCTATCCCTAGTAAACTTTTGGTGTACTAAAATGGGCTCAGTTTAAATGCTAAAAACATGTAGATTAATTACTTTGGAAAGACAAACATTCCCTCAGCAAATTGTTTGAACATTCACCATTATGAAATGAAAAGGTAGTCAGGGAGTTAAGTACTTGAGTTGATAGTTCCCTTTCTTTTCCCTATCATGTGCCAACATTTGTCAGGAAATCATTTCATTTACCCTAGTTAATTGTCCAAGGAATATCATCAATTTATATACAGGTAAGTAGTGTCTTGTAAGCAGCATTAGTCAGACCATTTTAAAGTATAACACCACCTTTGTGTTGGATCTCTGTAAAAATATGAAAAAATTAGAAAGATCCCAAAGGTCTCTAAAGATGACCACAGGCCTAAAATCTCTGAGATACCAAGAAAGATTGACAGCTCTATCCAGTCTATTCAGTGTCTTACAGACTTTTGAATGGAGATGTCTGTCTCAATTACTATGTTGTTAAAGATTATATTGTCATGGACCTCCTGTGCATTTGCAAGTCCAATATCTCCCACAAAATTAGGACCAGGGACCTAAACCTTCACCAACTGATAAGATAAGGTGTAGTGGGGGAACGGGTTTATAACACAGCACCTCCCAAACCTCTGGAATAAACTTTGCATGCTAAGCAGGACAATGCATTATCTCCCTTTGAACATGACTTGGTTGACTAAATGAGTGCCCACACATTTACTTTGGGATTGACTGGTATGGCCATCCAGGAGAAAGGTTCTGCATGAGAGAAGTTCAAGTGATGCATGAATGATCATAAGATATATTTTCTTAATTTCTCCAAGTACTTAGTTTTTTACAAACCTTGATGGGAATGAACCGCGTTCCTAATTCAGGTGATATTAATAGCAGATATTGCCATAAAGTTAGAAGGCTGAACTGTGCAATGAAGAGACACAGCTGTATATAATGCCTTGTAGGTATTTCTTTCTTTTTTTTATTGTATAAGTATGTGCCAAAATTCCTTTTTCTAAACTGAATTTCAATTTTACCAGTTTAGTACTCTCTGCACTAACAGTTCAGAAATAACATCTTCATAGTGCAAGTGTAGCGACAGTCAAAAACAAAAAGCCTAGTTGTATTTGGGTGCCTATACAATTACCACATTTATATATATATATATATATATATATATATATATATATATATATATATTACTACTTTTACATATATACTTTTTTTATTTATTTTATTTACTAGCTCCTATCCTTTTTTAGGACCAGTCATGTTTTTTTGTCAAAAAACTTACTTAATTTTGAATTTAATGTTAAGAATACTTTAATATCTCTGTAGTAAATTAAGCACTTTTTAATACTCAAGAAGGCCTGCACATATACTTTCCTCATTGCTTCATTTGTCACAGTCCTATTCTCTGTGTGTGTTCCTTTCCCTGTGAAATCTCTTGTACTCTACTTTGCCAAAACCCTTTCCTTAAATTGCTGTACCATGGGAAAAGCCATGGACTTGCAATGTATTATCTTCAACTGTATTTCCGATGACATATATAACTGAATATTTTGGAATGGTCCTAATATATGCTGGGTGATCATTAGTAAATTCAAGTAATCTGTACTTTTCACATTTTCTTTTTTCTGTAAATATAAACATAATGCACTAATGACCTGACACCCTGAACCATAGTAAAAAAAATGGGGGAGGGGGTTGTAGATTCATGGATAAACATGAAAACATGATATACTATATCATAGCATCCAAAAAACATGTATCTTTAGCACTGCATGAAAAAGAAAAACTATGCTGCTCTAATTATTCCTCATGAGTTTCTGAAATTGAAGTAACTGGTCCATCTCATTCTTCCACTGTATGTAAAATATAATTGCAATAAAAACTTGAATCTTGGGGATTGTAATTTAGCTTTAGATTTTTTTTTCTCCAAATTAGTCATTATTTTGTGGATTTTAGTGTTTTAATAATGAACTTCTCTAACTAGTAAAGACAGCCAACTATTTATCCAAGCTAGGAGATGAAATGATTTTCATAAAGTGGTCGAGACAAGTCATTTCTGTGAGGTGTGACAGTGGCAAATCTATCCATCATAGTGAAGCAACCCTTGGAAAAAAGTGATAGATGCACATGATTTTTAATGGAAAAATGCACAGTCACTATTTATGTCAAGAATGAAACAGTTCTACATAAATAGTTGTGAGCAAGAGAGACAGGAATTGCAGAACAAATGGCAAAATAAATTCACGTAAACCCAGGTGAAAGCAAAGCGAGTAGCACACCAGTAAATCCAAAAGTTTTAATGAAGTAAAGCGCTTTCCGTTTGCTCTGTCTGCAAACTTCCTCAGATGAAGTTTGCAGACAGAGCAAATGAAAAGCGCTTTACTTCATTAAAACTTACGTGATTTTAGTTTGTTTTTGTTTACTAGTTTTTAGGCAAAGTAAATTCACTTAAATGGGAATGGATTTGAAACAGCTCATCTTGGTGGATTCCAAACAGGTGGAGCAGAAATAAAGGGAAAGATTACATTTCTAAAGGAGAAACTTAGTGAGGTTCACATTTCAAGTGAGCACACTAGGTGTAATGCTGTTTCCAGGTAAAATGAGAAAATTAAATGATGAAAATGAAATAAATATCAAAGACTATAACAATATGTGTTTACCTAGAAAATGGTTATAAAATGTTCCATATATATAAATATGATCTCACCAGAAAAAAATTATGTTAGCAAGGACATTGTCACTGCATAGTCTAGTGAATCTGAGAATGAATGCTCAGAGAATGGAATGAACTATATTTGACTTTATGGAGTGTGGACATTAATGAGAAAAACAACATTGTGATAACATTAAAAATGATGTCCCACATTCTAAACCAGTTGAAAAAAAGCCGAAAACTGCACACAAAAAAAAAAAAAAAAAAAAAAACAAGAAGGAAGATAGCATAATAGCAATTAAAAGCAGTGACAAAACCCACCTTAACACAGAGCTCTGTAAAGGCAAATTGACTAGCCATGTTTCTTAATTTATATTGTTCGTGACATTTCACCTGTTCAATAAAATGAACATCATATCATCAAATATCCTTACTAATAAAGGATTAGGATTATTTCCAAGTAAAGACATTATCCAGTTGAGAGACTATTCTAGAGCTGCATTTGCATACACATAAGTAAATTTAAATTTAATGTCTGATAATGTTGACAAGCAATTCCTGCATTCAAAGTTTTACCTTCTGTGTTTATTCTATCATATCAAAATGTTTATTATTATTTGATAAATTATTTGAAAAGGATCTGAAAAAGAAGGTGATAGGAAAAGTATTAAGATTCAATATAACTTAACAGAAGAAAGCTTAATCTAAGTTAAAAAAATATTTTATAGAAGGCTTGTTTTAAAAGACTTTGTTACATCACAGTAAGTGAATGTGCACAGTGAGAGGCTATATGCAGATTGTGCATGATTCAGAAACAGCTACTCAGTGTCACCAGGTGAAATAACGTGGTCGGCCATGCTATATGCCAGTGACTGTATAATGAGGTACCATGTTTGATAATGAGGTAAAACAACATGACAGAGCAATTCAGAAACATTTAAATACCACGCAACAGAGCTATGCCCACTTTATATTTGAACTTGACATATGTCCATGTTTAAGTGAAGTGTAATGCTTAATTATGTTAGGTCATCTCCAGTGGAGGTGCAGGGTCATTTGAACACACTTAACACTTCATACTATTCATGACACTGACATAAGTGGACCAGTTCTGTATGGACGGAGACACCAAACAACAAACCATGGACATGTATTGGCCTCATCTGCAGCCCAATGGGAGCCCTGGAGTATCTATTCCAGAGGATATATATGTATATGTGGCTTTACATATATTAGCTGCAGATTCTTTCAGTGACCCACAGGGGACACAATGGGGTCATCTCAGACATCTAGGTTGATAATAGTTCATCAGTTTCTTGAAGCCATGCTTCAGCTTCTAGGGGACTATATGCAGATCCATCATACCCCAAAGCAGACAGCCAAATCCATGTGGGAGTTCTTTGATATAGCCCATTTCCCTGAGGTACTGGGGGCCATAGACTGTACCTATGTTTATATAAAGGCCCCACCTACTGAATTTGTAAGAAGGTACATGTACTTCAAAGGGTATTACTCTATCAATTGTTAAGTTCTCTATAAGGTACACAGTATCATCTAAAATGTGTAGCCCACATACCCAGTTTTCATGACACTCACATATGGTGACTTGTATCAATGGTTTGAGAGGGGGGATGAATTCCTATAGCAGCATCTCATTGGTGAAAGGGGATATAGCCTGGAACTGTGGCTCATGAAATCTATCAGAAATCTTCAGAATTAAGAAGACAAGGGCCACAATTGTACATTATTGCAAACAAGAAACATTACTGAGCATGTGTTTGTGTTGCTGAAGTAAAGCTTTCACTGTCTGGATTTGTCCAGTCATGTTCTGCACTGTGATCGTGCCACATTTCAAAATTCTGACTGTACGTGCAGGGTTACACAACATTATATAACAGTTATAGCAGGGTGGGCACTCGCAGGGCCAGCATTTTCCAGCATATCTGGCAAGGATTCAGAGGAGGACCATTAGGAGGGAATTGTCATACCAGATAAGGGGGGTACGGTATACCATTGTTCTAATAAGAAGGCAGCAGGTCACACATAGCTTTACAATGTAACAATACAAGAGCTAAGCATATACATACAGTAAACATGATGCATACAAAAATATCAGCAGTGCTTATCCATGTATAGAATGCATGCCTTTCACAGAGAATTGTATAAGTGTGAGTAGTAAGATGTATAACAAGAAACAGTGCTTTAAAAGGGTGTCATGATCATGGAGGGTGGTTAAATAGAGGAGCACTGGGGTTGATATGTGTGTGTGTGTGTGTGTGTGTGTGTGTGTGTGTGTGTGTGTGTGTGTGTGTGTGTGATTTGCTTCAGATTCTGGTGATGTGTGTGTTTGTGCCTCATCAGGCCCAGGCCATGCATGACAGAGAGTTCAGCTTTGCATACATACACCTGCCAATGACAGCTGGATCTGCCAGGATCTGTATTCGCTATACCATGACTCTGGCTAGATGCTGGTGTGCTATGTGACCTTCAATGACATTCACTAGTAGACATGCCATCATAATGAAGGACATGATCCCAGTGATGTCCTGTCCTGGGAGAGGACACGTCCACAATAGATGCTGCCATAGAAGTGTTATCACTGCAGGAGTGTGATCTCACATGTCCGTGGCCATGCTGGTTAATATCTCCAGACGTTCAAAATGATCATCTGTAAGGAAGGCACCTTGGCCCTACCAGATGACCCAGAGAAGCTCTTGTATTGTCCAATGTATCATTCAGTTTATCCAAGGAATCATACATAACAGGACATGCTTTCTGACAGGTTAGATTGTGCACAGTGTAACAAACTCACTCTGCCATGGCTCCTGTGGTACTAACTTGTGCTTCAACAATGGCCCTGCACATACATTGAGTTGTAGCTACTGATAAAACAATGTCATAGTGAGGGCGATAACCATGTCACTGTCAAGCACCATTTCCACCCGCACCTTTGTGGACTTCTCTCCCTACATGTTTTATGGTCAGATTCAGGCATCTGAATACTGGGGGGGGGGGCATCATATTTCCCTGATCTATGTGTCCCCTTCAATCTGTCCTCTCTAAGATATTTGTGTATCCAGGGTATCCCTGAGTATTGACACTGTGTCCTTGGTTTGTACTGGGGATGCAGTGGTCACACTTCCTGTGTCAGACACATACTCTGCACTCCCTGACCATGTCAGTTCATCCCTGACATTGTTATCAAGGGTTGCATACACTCACATGTCAGGCAATGGCATGGATAACGAACCACTTGAGAATATAACAAAGAAAAAACTATCCAGTGTAAGAATGACCCAGCACTACAACTACACATGCAACTGATACCTCTACAACTATAAAACTGGAATAAATAATATCCTGGGCCATACCTTGTACAGATAGCTGTGGCAGTTGGAGATGTGAAGTACATATATATCATACGTCAGACAGTTTCATGAAGTTTAGCATGACTTAGAGCTACAGAAAACTTGAGGCAATAGATAAATAAAACAGAACTAAATAACTGGCATATCTAAAGTTGAAATTCTCTGGGGCCTATCCAGCTCTGTCTCTGTTAATATGAACATTCCTTAAAGTGAGATCATGAACTCTTCCTTCTCTATAAGTGGTGTTTCAGTCAATGGTCAACCATGTGTAGCCCAATGTTCCTGTACCATAATTTCTGCTCTGGTTCATAGATTTATAGGAGATTACTATCTGTCTCTCCAGCATGTCCTTTTAATGTCACAAGCTAGGTTAAGATCCCTAGAGTATGTGAAACTTATCCCATTTGACTTGAGGATGTGCAGCATTTCTATTAGGATAGCATCTGTGATTGCTCTGTAGGCCAGGCACAAGTTGCCTCTCAGCAGCTTATTAGATACAGAGTATGGTGATGGTGCCTTCAGTCAGTACATGGAGGTCATGTGTCGAAGGCCCTGAATATTCTTGGTGAGAAACCTCTCCAGTCTCTCCAGCTGTTACAGTTGTCTGATGAGGTACATACAGAAGGGAACATTGTACTTTATTAATGGTCTGATGATGAATGAATATAGGGAGTTATAACATCCTTAGCTCTGGATGCGATGTCCTTACTTATGAGATGTGCAACACACAAGGCCTTCTTTACCACTGTAGACACATACTGATCAAAGTTAAGAATGCTATCAACCTGTGTTCCCAAATCTCTCACCACAGGGTTTGAACTAAGGGGGATACTGTTAATGCTGTAATATGCAGAGACTTCCCCTTTGCTGAAGGGGAGGGTAATACATTTTTTTTGCATTTAGTTTAAGTCTGTGGCTTTGGTACCAATCATTTGTCTGTGCAATCCCTTTTTGTAGTATGTCAACATCGTTGTGGGACTCTATGATCACACAAAGTTTTCAGTCATCAGTGAACTTGGTAAGCCACAGGTCATCTGTTTTCGCCTGGACTTCTGAGAACTAGATTCCAAGCAGTAGGAGGTCCAGCACAGATCCTTGTGGTCCACCACTGGTAACTGGTCTACTGGTAGAGGTGGAATGCCCAACTTTGACTGTATGTATTCTGTTGATGAGCAAGTTGGCTACCATTCTAGTGACATATGGGTTAATTCCCAGCTGGGTGAGTTCCTTAATGATGCCAGAGTGGAGGATTGTGTAAAAAGCCTTGGCTAAGTCAAGATAGGCTGTATGTACTGTTTTGCCTTCTTCCAGGGCTTGTAACATTGTTGAAGAAGTCTTCCTGGTTTAATATGCATGATCTACCCTTAAGCCCTTAAGAAAGCCAAATTAGGTCAGGTCAAGATTTTGAAGATCACCTATGTCTTTGTTGATAAGAACAATGATGATTCTTTCCATGGCCTTGCAGGTATGGCTGGTTAGGCTTATGGCTCTAAAGTTCCCAGAATCAGTTAATGGGCCCCCGTTGTGCAAGGGAATTACTGCTGCTGTTTTCAACTCTACTGGGACAAAGCCAGTACTTAGACTGTGGTTGAAGAGACTGCCAAGTAGTTTTATGGTTTGCTAGGTCCTGTTTTAGATTGCTTAGTAGGCAGCCTGTGATGTTATCTGGTCCTATAGAGGCTGTGTTTTTGGCCATGGAGAGTGCAGTTATGACTTGCTCTTTGGAGATACTAGGTAGAGGACTGGTGACAGGTATGCTTTGGGGTATGTCTGGTAGGGATTGGGGGAGAAGTGTGTGCCAAATCTGTCTGCTAGCAGGTTGGCAATGTCCTCAGGGTCAATATGAGTGGTACCATCCACTACTAGTTTAGCACAAAGCTGAGCCTTCCCTTTTAGATATCTGATGTTGCTAAAGAATGCCTTGAGATTATGCTTGGCTTAACTTAGCTTTATAATTGGCTTTAGAGGACCTTACAAGATATCTAATTTACTTGCTCAAGCTGTGGGGGGTATTCTTCCTCTGCTGAGTCAGTTCCCTCTTGTTCTTAGACATAGTTTATTCCTCTTGTTGTATAACTTATTTATGCTTGAGTTCCATCAGGGTGGGTTGTTTTTTTTTGAGGACCTTGTTTTGATTCTTTCAGGTACAGCTGAGTGTATACATTTATACAGATGTTTATACAGGGCATTTGTGTATACCTCTGTATAGGAGTCATTGTTGACAGTGGCAGCAGGGGGTTTGAAACTATTTATGCCATCGCTTAGGAGGCTATAGTTTACTTTGGAGAAATTTTTCATCCTTTTTGTTCTTGGGGAGGGTCAGTTATGATTGTTACTTCAAACGAGACTGATTTATGATCACACCTTACCAGGGAGTGCAACACACAGGGGGTAGTAAAGAAACCCCCTATGTTGGGGAATACTAAGTCAAGGACATTTGTGCCCCTTTTGGGGGTGCAGAATATCTGTTCCAGAGCATTTGTTTTAACAAAGTCCAGGAACCTTAAGGCAAGCTTGTTTGTGCTCATATATGACTCCCAATCGATGGACAAATAGTTAAAATCACCCATGACAAAGATGTTTAGCAGCACAGTGAGTGACTCAAGTAAGTTCAGGTAGGCAGAATGTTTTTTGTGGTTCATGGTGTGTGTGTTGGGGGGGGGGGCTATAGCTAACAATGATATGGAAGGCGGTTTTACCTACAGTTAATTGGACTTGGAGTAGCTCTAGTAAATTCTACTGTTTGATCAGTCTTGATGTATATTTGTCTTTAATGAAGATGGATATACCTCTGCCTTTGGTTCTTTCATGCTTTTTTTAAGGTCTGAATGTGTGGAAGTTATTGTAGCCTTGCATGGCTGGGGTGCTCTCTGTGATCTTGAATTATGTCTCTGCGACTGCACAGACATTGGCATTTTCCAAGGTAAGGAGTGCTTCCAGTGAGTGCAGTTTCTGATTTAGACTCCTTGCATTAAGCAGCATAACATTTAGTTTGTCTCTAGTGGATTTTTTTTACATTGGGAATTTTGCTGTTATGACTTTGACTAAAGAAAGTACTATGGGTAGGCAAGTATCTTTGCCAATAACTGAAAGCCAAGAGGTGACAGGTGAAGACCACCGCTGGTAAAGCAGCATGGTTTGTCAACCATATCTTCCAAGGGTGACAGATTCTGTGTTTGTGTGCGCGTGTGTGTGTGTGTGTGTGTGTGTGTGTGTGTGTGTGTGTGTGTGTGTGTGTCTGTGTGTGTGTGTCAGAGCTACAGCATTACTACCCACAGCCTTAATATGGCTGACAATTTCAGTCCGTGCACAGTCAAGGAAATGCTGGTGGGTTCCGTGGAGAGCAAAGCACCATTGACCATCATACCTGTCAACCTTTTAGTTTAAGAAATCTGGACAAAGCCTACAATTATTAGGTTCATAGGTTCATAGGTTCATAGGTTCATACTAGGCTATCTGCCCTAGGGCATTTATAAGCCTAGCCAGAGTTGTGTGGCTTTTACCACCCCTTAGGTTGAAGAATACTATACCCATTAGTTTGCATAGGTTCATAGGTTCATACTAGGCTATCTGCCCTAGGGCATTTATAAGCCTAGCCAGAGTTGTATGGGAAGACAAAGGCCCAAAATATGGATGGATTTGAAATATTGGTCTTATAAACTTAGAAAGCTGCTAGAATCATGAGATTTGTATTAGCTTGCATTTTCTGAAAGAAATGAAGTCTAAAATTATAATGCATGCCATTATGTACTAACATTAAACCTCAGTAATTTGCCAGAAAACTACACATTTTATGAAGAACATGCCAAAAATGTGAGGCAAAAATATGGACATTATGTTAAAATCTGGACATTTGAGAGGTATGTTGACCATGAAGATGGAAGGCTTGTAGTAACATGAAGTTTTCAGCATCTGAGAACTTTGACTTGCAGGTGGATGTAAATGGGGCAGCAGATACAGCACCTGTTTTCTTTGTGCACTGCGTTTAGGCATAGCTCTGTTGGTACAGAAAGTAGTGGAATCAACTGCCATCCTACTAGGCTATATGCCTGAAAGTTAGATATCTGTATCTATGATCTTTAATCTGTATCTATGATCATTAAGTAAATGTCAGGCATGTATGTGTACAAAGCATATATATTCCCATTAAGGAAAATAAAGGATAAAAGTGCAACTGAACAAGAACACATGACCATTACAATACAGTGTGACTAAGGCTGTGATGACTGACATGTGCAAGGTAGACATCTCTAAAATGGTAATAAACTGTAGTCTTGAACATGTGCTCAAGGGTTTTCTAACATTTACCTCAACAAACCTGCACTCCTACATTCAGTACAGATTAAGACACTTAACTAACACTTTTAAAAGTACTGACAAACAGACATCCCTTATAGGTAGCAGCACATACAAAAGTCAACAGCTGCTATTGTACAAAGAACTAGATTTGTAAGAAGTAGAACTTAGATATAAGTAGGCATCTTCAGTCATAAGGGGAAACCATAGCAGGACTCAAACTCAGAAACCACTGTTTTCTTCCATAGCATGGAGAAGTTGTCAGCTTCTCTTCATGCTCTTATTGTGTAAATTCACCCTTCTAGGTGTGATGATAATTTCAGTTATGCCTCAGTTCATTATTGTTTCTGAATCACTCAATTTGTATAAAAAGCACAAAGCACTGATCAGGTTTCTGTATGAATTTAAGACTGCTTCTTACTATTATTTATACATGCTGAGAGTGGATCATTGTTTTGCCTCTTTCTATTCATCATTAAAGTTATTACTCTACATGGTATATTTACGGACTGAATTTCCCCCACTTCTCCATTTCTTTTAAATCCCACCCCTCTGATGTCTTCAGATGGAAGATGCAGCTGATTCTGCAATCCAAATAGTGTTGCCATCCATTCCTGTAACTAAAGGTATAAGTACATACTTTTAAGAAATGTTCGACTGCATTTTTTGATATAAACGTCAGACTGTTAATGTGTAATGGTTCTGTTCCCAGCAGAGAGCAAAATGTATTGATTACATGGAATGTTTTAATTATAATCTAAAACTGAACAAAAGATAACATGGGTAGAGTCAGACATATCAAAACTTATTTTCACTAGGTTATT